>NC_092766.1:31563543-31865344 GCF_047496795.1 Chiloscyllium punctatum | reverse complement strand
TGTCCGCCCTCACTTTCTGTCCCCCTCTCTCTCCTGTCCCCCCCTCTCTGTCCCCCCTCTCTCTGTCCCCCCCTCTCTCTCTGTCCCCCCCTCTCTCTCTCGTCCCCCCTCTCTCTGTCCCCTCTCTCTGTCCCCCTCTCCTCTCTGTCCCCCTCTCTCTCCTGTCCCCCCCTCTCTCTGTCCCCCCTCTCTCTCCCCCCTCTCTCTGTCCCCCTCTCTCTGTCCCCCTCTCTCTCTGTCCCCCCTCTCTCTCTGTCCCCCTCTCCTCTCTGTCCCCCCTCTGTCTGTCCTCCTCTCTCTGTCCCCCCTCTCTCTCTGTCCCCCTCTCTCTCTGTCCCCCCCTCTGTCTGTCCTCCTCTCTCTGTCCCCCCTCTCTCTCTGTCCCCCCTCTGTCTGTCCTCCTCTCTCCTGTCCCCCTCTCTCTCTGTCCCCCTCTCTCTCTGTCCCTCTCCTCCTCCTTGTCCCCCCCTCTCTCTCGGTCCCCCCTCTCTCCTGTCCCCCCTCTCTCTGTCCCCCCTCTCTCTCTGTCCCCCTCTCTCTGTCCCCTCTCTCTGTCCCCCTCTCTCTCTGTCCCCCTCTCTCTCTGTCCCCCCTCCTCTCTCTGTCCCCCTCTCTCTCTGTCCCCCCCTCTGTCTGTCCTCCTCTTCTCTGTCCCCCTCTCTCTCTGTCCCCCTCTCTCTGTCCCCCTCTGTCTCCTCCTCTCTCTGTCCCCCTCTTCTCTGTCCCCCTCTGTCTGTCCTCCTCTCTCTGTCCCCCTCTCTCTGTCCCCCTCTCTCTGTCCCCCTCTCTCTCTGTCCCCCTCTCTCTCTGTTCCCCTCTCTCTCTGTCCCCCCTCTGTCTGTCCTCCTCTCTCTGCCCCTCTCTCTCTGCTCCCCTCCCTCCCACCTGCCTCTCTCTTTCTCCCTCTCTCTGTTCCCCCCTCTCTCTATCCCCCCCTCTCTCTGTCCCCCTCTCTCTGTCCCCCCTCTCTCTCTGTCCCCCCTCTCTCTGTTCCCCTCTCTCTGTCCCCCTCTCTCTCTGTCCCCCTCTCTCTCTGTCCCCCCCTCTCTCTGTCCCCCTCTCTCTGTCCCCCCTCTCTCTCTGTCCCCCCTCTCTCTGTCCCCCTCTCTCTCTGTTCCCCTCTCTCTCTGTCCCCCCTCTGTCTGTCCTCCTCTCTTGCCCCTCTCTCTCTGCTCCCCTCCCTCCCACCTGCCTCTCTCTTTCTCCCTCTCTCTGTCCCCCTCTCTCTCTGTCCCCCCTCTCTCTTTCTCCCCCCCTCTGTCCCCCCTCTCTCTCTGTCCCCCCTCTCTCTGTTCCCCTCTCTCTATCCCCCTCTCTCTCTGTCCCCCTCTCTCTCTGTCCCCCTCTCTCTCTGTTCCCCTCTCTCTCTGTCCCCCCTGTCTGTCCTCCTCTCTCTGCCCCTCTCTCTCTGCTCCCCTCCCTCCCACCTGCCTCTCTCTTTCTCCCTCTCTCTGTCCCCCCTCTCTCTGTCCCCCCTCTCTCTGTCCCCCTCTATCTCTGTCCCCCTCTCTCTCTGTCCCCCTCTCTCTCTGTCCCCCCTCTCTCTGTCCCCCCTCTGTCTGTCCTCCTCTCTCTGCCCCTCTCTCTCTGCTCCCCTCCCTCCCACCTGCCTCTCTCTTTCTCCCTCTCTCTGTTCCCCCCTCTCTCTGCCCCCCCCTATGCCCCCCCACTCTGCCCAGCTCTCTCTGTCCCCCTTTTTCTCTTACCCTCTCACTCTGTCCCACTCTCCCTGCCCCCCTTTCTCTCTGTCCCCTCTCTCTCTGCCCTCCTCTCTCTGTCCCCCCTCTCTGTCCCGCCTCTATATGTCCCCTCTCTCTCTGTCCCCCTCTCTCTGACCCCGTCCATCTCCCCCACACGCTGTCCCCTCTCTCTGTCTGCCTCTCTCCTCACCCCCTCTCTCTGCCTTCCTCTCTCTGTCTCCCTCTCTCTGTCACCCTCTCTCCGCCCCTTCTCTGTCCCCCCTCCCTCTGTCCCCCTCTCTCTGTCCCCCTCTCTCTCCCCCCCCTCTCTCCCCCTCTCTATCTCCCCCCTCTCTCTCTCCCCCTCTCTCTGACCCCCCTTTCTCTGTCCCTCTAACTCTGCCGCCCTCTCTGTACGCCCTCTCTGTCACCGTCTCTCTGTCCCCCCTCCCTCTGTCCCCCTCTCTCTCTTTCCCCCTCTCTCTCTGTCACGCTCTCTCTGTCCCCCTCTCTCTGTCCCCCTGTCTCTGATCCCCCTCTCTCTGTCCCCCTCTCTTTCCCACCCGCCTCTCTCTGTTCCCCGCTCTCTGTCCCCCTCTGTCTGTCTCCATCTGTCTGTCCCCTTCTCTCTGTCCCCCTCTCTCTCCCACCTGCCTCTCTCACCCCCGCTCTCTGCCCCCCTCTGTCTGTCGCCCTCTCTCTGCCCCCCCCATCTCCCATCCGCTTCCCTCTATCCCCCCTCTTTGGCCCCCTCTCTCTCTGCCCCCCTCTCTCTGTCCCACGCTCTCTCCCACCAGCCTCTCTCTGACCCCTCTCTCTCTCCCACCTGCCTCTCTCTCTGTCCCCCTCTTTCTGTCCCCCTCTCTCTCTGCCCCCTCACTCTCTCCCCCTCTCTCTCTCCCCCCTCTCTGCCCCCCCTCTGTCGCCCTCACTTTCTGTCCCCCTCTCTCTCTGTCCCCCACTCTCTCTGTTCCCCACTCTCTCTGTCCCCAACGATCTCCATCCCCCCTCTCTCTCTGAACCCCTCTTCCACCCCACTCTGTACCCCTCTCTCTGCCCCACTCTCTGACCCCCTCTCTCACCCCACTCTGTACCCCTCTCTTCCTGTCCCCCACTCACTGACCCCCGCTACCTGCCCCTCTTTCTGTCCCCCTCTCCCTCACACCCGCCTCTCTCTTTCTCCCTCTCTCTGTTCCTCCATCTCTCTGCCCCCTCTCTCTGCCCCCCTCTCTCTCTGCTCCCCTCTTTCTGTCCCCTTCTCTCTCTGACCCCCTTTCTCTCTGACCCCCTCTATCTGTCCCACTCTCTCTGTTCCCTCTCTCTCTGTCCCCTCTCTGTCCCCTTCTATCTCCCCCACTCTCTGTGCCCCTGTCTCTTTCACCTCTCCCTGTCCCCCCCTCCCTCCCACCCGCCTCTATCTTTTCCCCTCTCTCTGTTCCCCTCTCTCTCTGCCCCCTCTCTGTCCTCCTCTTTCTCTGACCCCCTCACTCTGTCCCACTCTCTATGCCCCCTTCTCTCTCTGCCCCACTTTCTCTGTCCCCTCTCTCTCTGTCCCCCTCTATCTCCCCCCACTCTCTGTGCCCGTCTTTCTGTCCCCACTCTCTGACACCCTCTGTTTCCCCCACTCTCTGTCCCCCTCTCTCTGCCCCCCTCTGTCTGCCCCATCTCTCTGCCCCACTCTGTCTCTGCCCACCTCTCTCTGCCCCCTTCTCTCTCTGTCCCCCTCTCTCTGTCATCCTCTCTTGTCGCCATCTCTCTGCCCTCCTCTCTCTGCCTCCTTCTCTCTCTATCCCCTTCTCTCTCTCTCCACCCCTTCTCTCTGTCCCCCCTCTCTCTGACAACCCCTCTCTCTGTCCCCTATTGTCTGCCCCCTCTCTCTGCTCCACTCTCTCTCTGACCCTCTCTCTCAGTTCCCGTCTCTCTGTCTCCCTCTCTCTCGCCCCCCCTCTCTCTCTGCCCCCTCTCTCTCTGCCCCCCTCTCTCTCTGTCGCCTCTCTCTCTGTCCCCTGTCTCTGTGTTCCCCTCTCTCTGTCCCCCTCTCTCTCTGTCCCCCCTCTCTCTGTCCCCTCTCTCTGTCCCCTGTCTCTGTGTTCCCCTCTCTCTGTTCCCCTCTCTCTCTGTCCCCCTCTCTCTCTGTCCCCCCTCTCTCTGTCCACCCCTCTCTGTCACTGTCCCTCCCCTCTGTCGCCTTCTCTCTGACCCCTCTCTCTGTCCCCTCTCTCTCTGTCCTGCCATCTCTCTGTCCACTTCTCTCTCTCTCCTTCCCTCTCTGTCCCCCCTCTCTGTCCCCCGTCTCTCTGCCTCCCCCTCTCTGTCCCCCTCTCTCTCTGTCTCCCTCTCTCTCTGTTTCTCTCTCTCTCTGCCCCCCTCTCTCTCTGTCCCCGTCTCTCTGTCTCCCGCCTCTCTTTGTCCCCCCCGTCCCTCTCTCTCTCTCTGTCCCCTTTCTCTCTCTGTCCCTCTCTCTCACTGTCCCCCCCCGTCGCCTTCTCTCTGACCCCACTCTCTCTGTCCCTCTCTCTCTGTCCACTTCTCTCTCTGTCCCCCTCTCACTGTCCCCCCCTCTCTGTCCCCCCTCTCTGTACCCCTCTGTCCGCCCACTCTGCCCCCCGCTCTCTTTCCCCCCTCTCTCTGCCCCCTCTCTCTGCCCCTCTCTCTCTCTGTCCCCCACTCCCTCTGTTCCTCTCTCTCTGCCCCCCTCTCTCTGCTCCACACTCTCTCTGCCCCTCTCTCTCTGTCCCCCTCTCTCTGACACCCTCTCTCTCTGTCCCCCCGTCCCCCTCTCTCTCTGTCCCCCCTCTCTCTGCCTCCCCCTCTCTGTCCTCCCCTCTCTCTGTCCCCCCTCTCTCTGTCCCCCTCTCTCTCTGTTCCCCTCTCTCTCTGTCTCCCTCTCTCGCTGTCCCCCCCTCTCTCTGGCCCCTCTCTCTGCCCCCCTCTCTCTCTGTTCACCTCTCTCTCTGTCTCCCTCTCTCTCTCTGTCCCCCCCTCTCTCTCTGTCCCCTCTCTCTCTGCCCCCCTCTTTTTCTCTCGCTCTCTCTGCCCCCTCTCTCTCTGCCCCCTCTCTCTCTGCCCTAATCTCTCTCTGTCCCCCAATCCCTCTGTCCCCCTCTCTCTCTGTCCCCCCCCGTCCCCCTCTCTCTCTGCCCCCTCTATCTGTCCCCCTCTCTCTCTATCCTTCCCTCTCTCTGTCGCACCCTCTCTCTGACCCCCCTCTATGTGTCCCTCTCTCTCTCTGTCCCCCCATTCTCTGTCCACCCTCTCTCCTTTCCCCCTCTCTCTGTCTCCCCCTCTCTCTGTCCCCCCCTCTCTCTGTCTCCCCACTCTCTGCCCCCTCTCTCTGTTCCCCCTCTCTCTGCCCCCCGCTGTCTGTGTTCCCCTCTCTCTGTGTTCCCCTCTCTCTCTATCTCCCTCTCTCTATCTCCCTCTCTCTCTCCCCCCTCTCTCTCGCGCTCTCTCTGCCCCCCTTGCTCTCTGACCCCTCTCTCCCTGCCCCCCACTCTCTCTGCCACCCCCTCTCTCTGCCCCCTCTCTCTCTGCCACCCTCTCTCTCTGTCCGCCTCTCTCTGTCCCCTTCTCTCTCTGTCCCTCTCTCTCTGCCCCCTCTCTCTCTGTCCGCCTCTCTCTGTCCCCTTCTCTCTCTGTCCCTCTCTCTCTGCCCCCCTCTCTCTCTGTCCCCCTCTCTCTCTGTCCCCCTCTCTCTCTGTCCCTCTCTCTCTGTCCCTCTCTCTCTGTCCCCTCTCTCTCTGCCCCCCTCTCTCTCTGTCCCTCTCTCTCTGCCCCTTCTCTCTCTGCCCCCCTCTCTCTCTGTCCCCTTCTCTCTCTGCCCCCCTCTCTCTCTGTCCCCCTCTCTCTCTGCCCCCCCCTCTCTCTGTCCCCCTCTCTCTCTGCCCCCCCCCTCTCTCTGGCCCCTCTCTCTCTGTCCCCCTCTCTCTCTGTCCCCTCTCTCTGTCCCCTTCTCTCTCTCTCTCTCTCTGCCCCCCTCTCTCTGCCCCCCTCTCTCTCTCCCCCCCTCTCTCTGTCCCCCTCTCTCTCTGTCCCCTCTCTCTGTCCCCTTCTCTCTCTCTCTCTCTCTCTCTCTCTGCCCCCCTCTCTCCCCCCCCCTCTCTCTGCCACCTCTCTCTCTGTCCCCCTCTCTCTCTGTCCCCCTCTCTCTGTCCCCCCTCTCTCTGTCCCCATCTCTCTCTGTCCCCTCTCTCTCTGTTCCCCTCTCTCTCTGTCCCCCTCTCTCTCTGTCCCTCTCTCTCTGTCCCCCCTCTCTCTGTCCCCATCTCTCTCTGTCCCCTCTCTCTCTGTTCCCCTCTCTCTCTGTCTCCCTCTCTCTCTGTACCTTCTCTCTCTGCCCCCTCTCTCTCGCTCTCTCTCTGTCCCCCTCTCTCTCTGCCCCCCCTCTCTGCCCCCCTCTCTCTCTGCCCCCTCTCTCTCTGCCCCCCTCTCTCTCTGTCCCCCACTCTCTCTGTTCCCCTCTCTTTCTGTTCCCCTCTCCCTTTGTCTCCCTCTCTCTCTGTCTCCCTCTCTCTGTGTGTCTCTCTCTCTCTGTCCCCCACATTGTCTGTCACCCTCTCTCTCTCCCCCCTCTCTCTCTGCCTCCCTCTCTCTCTCGCCTTCTCTCTGCCCCCCCGCCCCCTCTCTCTCTGCTCCCCTCTCTCTCTGCCCCATCTCTCTGTCCCCCTCTCTCTGTCCTCTCTCTCTGTCCCCTTCTCTCTCTGTCCCCCTCTCTCTCTGTCCCCCTCTCTGTCCCCCTCTCTCTCTGTCCCCCTCTCTGTCCCCCTCTCTCTCTGTCCCCTCTCTCTCTGTTCCACTCTCTCTCAGCCCCCCTCTCTCTCTGTCCCCCACTCTCTCTGTCCCCCTCTCTCTCTGTTCCCCTCTCTCTCTGCCCCCCTCTCTCTCTGTCTCCCTCTCTCTCTGCCCCCCTCTCTCTCTGTCTCCCTCTCTCTCTGTCACCCTCTCTCTCTGCCCCCCCTCTCTCTGACCCCTCTCTCATTATGTCCTCCCCTATTTCTCTCTCTCTCCCTCCCTCCCTCACCTTATTTCTCCCTTCCCTCTCTCTCTGTCTTTCCCTGCTCCTTCGCTCTCTCTCCATCTTCTCTCACTCTCGATCTCCCTATCTTGGTCTCTCTTTTCCCACCACCCTCCGTTTCTCTCTAACCGAATCTCTCTCCCTTCTGTCCCGCCCTTACTCTCTCTCTCTGACACACTCTGTCTCCCTGGTCCTTCCCTCTCCCTCTGACCCAGAGACTGCAGGTTGGTGGTGAGTCTGCTTGTGGGGGTTGGGGGGGTGGGGGGGCTTGTGGGTGTGAGATGATCGAGAGATGTGGGAAGTGGGAGGTGGGGAAAATGGGGTAGAGCCAGAATTGTGAGAAGGAGATAGAGACGGCAGGAGAGAGAGAGAGAGAGAGTGAGGGTGAGGGGGAGAGAGAAGAATGGAGGCAGGTGGATAAACTCATGTTGGGGGTGTGAGAGAGAGGGGGAGAGTGAGGCAGAAAGAATAGTGGAGGCAGGTGGAGAAACCGGGGTTGGGGGGGATGTCTGAGAGGGGACCAGAGAGAGTGAAAGGGAGAGGTGGTGAGAAAGAGAGATTGTGCAGGAAGGGAGAGATGGAGAGAATTGAGGAGGAAAAGTGGGGGTGAGGAATTGGGGAGGCCAGGTTGGAGTGGGGGGGGGGGTGTCAGAGGGAGTTAAACCCAGCTCCTGAGCTCAGGGCGCGGTGCCCTCCCCTTCCCTGAGGACCAGGACTTGGGGCTGAGTCTGTCTCTCTCCAGCTCAGCTTCTCCAACACAAAGACACACAACAACATCGGTCACTCTGCTGCTCGGCACGCTTTAATCAACATTTTTATTGGTTACAAATGGAAGTGATGGATACAGTCAGTGGGATGGTGCCTTATCTCACTGGCCCCTGAGTTGTGAGAAACATTGAAATGTTTCCCTGTAACCCCCCTGTGGGATAAGGATGGACAAACCAGCGCTACCCTCAGTCTGTTCCCATAGCGACAGGCTGCTCCATCGCTGAAACACTGAACTGAAATGAGAAAATCCCGGATGGATTGATTAATGAGGGAATTTGATGGATGGATGGATTTGGTTGAAGGGATATTTCAACACATTCTTCAGCTGCTGCCTGAACTTCGTCTGGGTCACGGCATAAATCACGGTGTTTGTGCAGCAACTGAGGAGCTGCAGCATGAAGCCCAATTCCTGCACAAACCAATCGAGAGACACAGACTCATACCCAACATACAACATCCGGTTCCATATAGAATACAGCATTAACATTGACCATAACAGGATGAAATTGGCCGAGATCACAAACAGTAAAATGATGGATTTTTTTCGGTTTCTCATTTCAGTGTCAGACTGAGCGTCCCCATTGGTGTGAGCGCGGAGTCTCCTGCGGGCTCTGCTGGTCACTAAAATGTGTCTGACGGTGAGAACATTGAGCAGCAGAATCAGGAGAAATGGGACACACGGGGTTAGAATGTGGTGGAGGAACTCGATTGTGACCCAGACACTGGAGTAACGAACAGCGATTGTTACAACACAAAACCAGGGGATGTTCATCAGCCAATACCGAGCCGTGAACATAAAATACCAGAAAATGTTCTTTAAACAGCTCAGCACAGTCACTGCTCCCAGAACCACAGCCGCCGTTTTCTCACTGCAATATTTACTTTTCAGCTTCTGGCAACAAATGGCCACAAACCGATCAAAGGTGAAAGTGACGGTGAACCAGACCGAGCAGTCAGTGGCTGCATAAAGCAGGACGGCGTGGATATTACACACGGGGACGGAGAATATCAGGAAATAAAACTGTTCCCGATAAACAATGGGAATGTGTCTCAGGATCAGGTCGAGGATAATGACCAGGAGATCCGCCGCTGCCATGGCCCCCAGGTAACGTCTGACACATGGAGACAATCCACAATCTTTATAAAGCAGGACGTAGATGGTCACTACGTTAACTGTGAGGAAGGAAAACAAACCCATTATCCATCAGCCTGGAGGCAAAGGGACCCGTTTGATCGGGGACCCAGTGAGATTTTCAAATGTGTCCCTGTATTCAGGGATTTATTAAAATAATTGGAGCTGGAATAACAAATGGGAAGGTCGGAATTACTGACAAAAATGTGACATAAACCACAAGAAACCCTCCCTCCCCAAACACACAGACACACATCCATAAGGACAGATGGTTTCTAGAACATTCCCTCACACTCGACCACTCGAGAGGAGACACAGGTCACTCCTTCCCAGTTCCTAATACGGAGGGTGGAAACGTTACTGTCCTGAAGGATTCTCTCCCAGTTTCCTGAAGACAAACGGAGTTTGGGAATTCCTGTATTTTGGTCTAAATTGTGGTCGGTCCTGTGTCGTGGAGAAATGTAAACGCAGGGAAAACGTATTCACCCCTTTAACTGCCTGAGGGACCTTCAGAACAGTGTCTCCTTCTCCCTGGAACGGGATCTCTTCCCTCGGGATCTTATCGTTTGTTCAATTCACTGACGTCCGGCCGTTCACAAACAATGTCAGGGACAGGACGTTCCGGGGAATGTCAGTTATAGAATGTCAGGGACAGAACGTTCCGGGGAATGACAGTAATAGAATGTCAGGGACAGGAAATTCCAGGAATGTCAGTTATAGAACGTCAGGGACAGAACGTTCCGGGTAATGTCAGTTATAGAATGTTGGGGACAGGACGTTCCGGGGACTGTCAGTTATAGAATGTTGGTGACAGAACGTTCTGGGGAATGTCAGTTATAGAATGCAGGGACAGAACGTTCCGGGGAATGTCAATTATAGAATGCAGGGACAGAACGTTCCGGGGAATGTCAGTTATAGAATGTCAGGGACAGAACGTTCCGGGGACTGTCAGTTATAGAGTGTCAGGGACAGAACGTTCTGGAGAATGTCAGTTATGGAATGTCAGGGACAGAACGTTCCGGGGAATGTCAGTTATAGAATGCAGGGACAGAACGTTCCGGGGAATGTCAGTTATAGAATGTCAGGGACAGAACGTTCCGGGGAATGTCAGTTATAGAATGTCGGGGATAGAACATTCCAGGGAATGTCAGTTATAGAATGTCGGTGACAGAGCATTCCGGGGAACCCCTTGACCTGACCATGACCTTTCCCCCCTACCCACCCCACCAACATGATGTCCTGTGCCTGGACACACTGTAACATTAATGGGGTGAGAGACGGTGGGTCCAATCACAGGAATGGGAACTAAAGGCATTGCCAGAAAAGCTGAGATATTTCGATATACCACATTCTCAATCTACCTCACAGAACCAGCCCAGACACCATCAACCCCGGGGAGATATCTGTTCACCGTGGTTCACTGTACAGACCAGGCCAGTTTACTGCTCAGTACAACCCAGCAATCTGTCCAAATTCATCCATTACACTGGTCAATACAATCCAGCAATCTGTCCAGAGGGGAACACTGCGCAGACCACAGTAGTGCATTGATCTATAAACCCAGACCATATATCTGTTCCGCACTGGGAGCTGTGCAGACCATAGCACTGCATTGATCTGTAACCCCGGACTAGATATCTGTCCAGCACCGGGAGCTGTGCAGACCACAGCACTGCATTGATCTATAACCCCGGACTAGATATCTGTCCAGCACCGGGAGCTGTGTAGACCACGGCAGGGCACTAATGTGTGAACCTGAAACAAATATCCATCAGCAGAAGGAGCTACCGAATCCATATAATTGCATTATCTAAAAACCTCAACGAGATAGTCTGACCAGCACATCGACCCGTGCAGTGATCACTCGTGAATTAATCTGTAACCCAGGAGCAGTTACCCTCCCAGCATGTCGGACTGTGTACACCACCCCAGTGCATCGATCTGTAAACCAGGAGCAGTTACCCTCCCAGCATGTCGGACTGTGCCCACCACCCCAGTACATTGATCTGTAACCCAGGAGCAGTTATCCTCCCAGCATGTAGGACTGTATACACCACCCCAGTGCATTGATCTGTAACCTAGAGCAGTTACCCTCCCAGCATGTAGGACTGTGTACCCCACCCCAGTACATTGATCTGTAACCCAGGAGCAGTTACCCTCCCAGCATGTAGGACTGTGTATCCCACCCCAGTGCATCGATCTGTAAACCAGGAGCAGTTACTCTCCCAGCATGTAGGACTGTGTACACCACCACAGTACATTGAACTGTAACCCAGGAGCAGTTACCCTCCCAGCATGTAGGACTGTGTACCCCACCCCAGTGCATTGATCTGTAACCCAGGAGCAGTTACCCTCCCAGCATGTAGGACTGTGTACCCTACACCAGTACATTGATCTGTAAACCAGGAGCAGTTACCCTCCCAGCATGTCGGACTGTGTCCACCACCCCAGTGCATCGATCTGTAAACCAGGAGCAGTTACCCTCCCAGTATGTAGGACTGTGTACACCATCCCAGTACATTGATCTGTAAACCAGGAGCAGTTACCCTCCCAGTATGTAGGACTGTGTACACCACCCCAGTACATTGATCTGTAACCCAGGAGCAGTTACCCTCCCAGCACGTAGGACTGTATACACCACCCCAGTGCATCGATCTGTAACCCAGGAGCAGTTATCTTCCCAGCATGTAGGACTGTGTACCCCACCCCAGTGCATTGATCTGTGACCCAGGAGCAGTTACCCTCCCAGCATGTAGGACTGTGTACACCATCTCAGTACATTGATCTGTAACCCAGGAGCAGTTACCCTCAATATATGTAGGACTGTGTACACCATCCCAGTACATTGATCTGTAACCCAGGAGCAGTTACCCTCCCAGTATGTAGGACTGTGTAAACCACCCCAGTGCATCGATCTGTAACCCAGGAGCAGTCATCCTCCCAGCATATAGGACTGTGTACCCCACCCCATTGCATTGATCTGTAACCCAGGAGCAGTTACCCTCCCAGTATGTAGGACTGTGTACACCATCCCAGTACATTGATCTGTAAACCAGGAGCAGTTACCCTCCCAGTATGTAGGACTGTGTAAACCACCCCAGTGCATCGATCTGTAACCCAGGAGCAGTTATCTTCCCAGCATGTAGGACTGTGTAAACCACCCCAGTGCATCGATCTGTAACCCAGGAGCAGTTATCTTCCCAGCATATAGGACTGTGTACCCCACCCCAGTGCATTGATCTGTAAACCAGGAGCAGTTACCCTCCCAGCATGTAGGACTGTGTACCCCACCCCAGTGCATTGATCTGTAACCCAGGAGCAGTTATCTTCCCATCATGTAGGACTGTGTACACCACCCCAGTACATTGATCTGTAACCCAGGAGCAGTTACCCTCCCCACATGTAGGACTGTGTACACCACCCCAGTACATTGATCTGTAAACCAAGAGCAGTTACCCTCCCAGTATGTAGGACTGTGTAAACCACCCCAGTGCATTGATCTGTAAACCAGGAGCAGTTACCCTCCCAGCATGTAGGACTGTGTACCCCACCCCAGTGCATCGATCTGTAACCCAGGAGCAGTTATCCTCCCAGCATATAGGACTGTGTACCCCACCCCAGTGCATTGATCTGTAAACCAGGAGCAGTTACCCTGCCAGCATGTAGGACTGTGTACACCACCCCAGTGCATTGATCTGTAACCCAGGAGCATTTACCCTCCCATTATGTAGGACTGTGTAAACCACCCCAGTGCATTGATCTGTAAACCAGGAGCAGTTACCCTCCCAGCATGTAGGACTGTGTACCCCACCCCAGTGCATCGATCTGTAACCCAGGAGCAGTTATCCTCCCAGCATATAGGACTGTGTACCCCACCCCAGTGCATTGATCTGTAAACCAGGAGCAGTTACCCTGCCAGCATGTAGGACTGTGTACCCCACCCCAGTGCATTGATCTGTAAACCAGGAGCAGTTACCCTGCCAGCATGTAGGACTGTGTACCCCACCCCAGTGCATTGCTCAGTAACACTGTGTTAGATCCCTGCCCAATGTGGGGAAACTTGCAGCCCGAGATGGAAGTGACAGGATGTGCAGCTCCCACCCATTTACAGCTCCATAATCTCCTTTGTGCCGTGATAAGGGGTTGCTATGGGTATGAACCTCACTGACAGAGAGAGATGGCGGGGGACTCAGTTTAAATATCACCACATGGGAGGGGTTTGGGGTATAGACAGAGAGGGGGAGACTGAGAGACAGTGTCATGGAAGGATGTGTTCCCAGGTTGCAGAATACTGAAATGTAGACACTTCGATAACATCCTGTAACAAGAGCCTGTCTTCCCAGGAAAGATGGGAAAATGGGATATTGGTGTGAGGTGAAATGATGGAGAGTTTTGTATGAACATTTGTTCTCCAGCTTTGTAAATGGGACTGGGTTCAACAGAGTCCAATATTCATTGGACAGATTCTGACAATAATTTCTCTCAGTGCCATTTTAATTGACTGGGACAGAGGGATCAACCGCAACAGACTGAGCTAGTTTTCTTATGCTATCTTATCAGACTCACCTCATTAACTACCCACACCACCCCATAGTGTCCCTCTCATTCAATACCAGCCAGATGATCTCACCCATCATGACTGGAGGTGCACACCATCGTCCGGATACCCCTGGATATTCCATGATCTCTGGCACTAGTGCCATGTTTAAAAGCCCAATGGGCACACAGTTGAGCTTTCTCAGTTTGGAGCTGCCCTATACAGTTTACCCCGAGTATGGCAGATAAGTGATTTACACTAGGGTTTGTTGACAGGGGCACGGAGGGCCTGGTGGATGGGCTAGTACAGACGGGAATCATTTTCTTCCCAGAGGGGGCCACACCACCAGACCCACCGAGCATGGTCTGAGCTCCCCACCCAGCTCAGTGCAGTATCTGCGGTCTGAAGAAATGTCCAGCAATACAAGACAAGCATCAATAACCTTCCCCACTCTGTCAGGATAAGGGTCACTGTATTCTATCTGCTCCCTCACACTCACTATATATCTGTTATAGCACCTTCCCCACTGCCGCACGCTTTCTCTCTCTCCCTCTCTCCTGCTGTCTGTCTGTCTCTCTCTCTCTCTCTCTCTCTCCCTCTCTCCTGCTCTCTCTCTCTCTCTCTCTCTCTCTCCCCCCCTCTCCTTCTCCCTCTTCGTCTCTCTCACTTCCTCCCTCCACTTTACCCCACACGTTAATAACACTGCATGGGTACAACACTGTGGTCTGATTCTATCATACCCCTCCACATGTCCCCCACCTATACCAGCACTAACAGCAGGATCACATACTCCCACCCTCCCTCCCTTTCTCCCATTGCAGGAGAAACAGCCTGGAATAGGACAGAAAGGGCCAAGCCGGGTGGTGGAGTGTCCGATATCCGTTCCCTCCCCCCCTCCTCCCCCTGCCACATGGGGAGGACCCTGGTAGGAGCTGGAGAGGACCGGGACTCCTCGTGCAGAGATTCTGAAACATCCACGTCCCACCGACCGAGTCAGGAGCAATGTTCAGTGAAGGGCAATTCTCACTTTAAACCCACTGGCAGCTCCGTTTCCCCTCGGCACAACTTAGAAGCCGTGGCCCTGATGCCATCTCCCTTTTGTGTCGAGCTGGTACAAATGGAATCCCCACGGTCTCAGTGGGCAGGAGGGTGGGCTCACAACACATCGTCACCACCACCTCCCAGGAAGGGAGCACAGAGACTCCCTCCTACACCTCCCCCTGTAAACAGCTCAGATACTGAAACTAATCTGTGATAGTTACTGCTCTCCCCACTTGTCCTGATATCTTCAACAATCTGTGCACATATACACCCAGCGCTCTCTGCTCCTGCAGCCCCTTTATAATGGCACAGCTTGTGTTAAACTGTCTTTCATTGTTCTTCCTACCAAAGTGTATCACCCCAAACTGCTCTGCATTGATCCCCACCTGCCTTACACTTGAACACTACTCCAACGTGTCACTGTCGTGTTAGAGTTCCACAATGACCTCCATAGACTTCAGAGTTCTTCCAGGTTCGGTGCCACCTACAAACATTGAGATTGTTATAGTGTCACAGTCCCCATGAAACAACTGAAATCCTGCCCCACATACACGAGTGTGAGCAAGTGAAATACTGATATATTCCCACGGACTGAGTCGAATAATGACATGCTGTCAATGGAACAACAACAGTCCTGACTCACACCAGACGGAGCGAATGAAATATTGACAAAACACAGAGCAAGAGAAATCCGGATAGGTCCCACTTATCGATATTCATCAGGGTATAATGTGATGAAGTTGAAAGGGTGTACTATAACTTTAAGAGAGAGGGAATGCTGTTCTGAACTGAGAGCTTACAAGCACCTGTGATACAAGAGGATGGCAGACCCTGAAACAGTATATTGCTATAGAGCTGGAGTCGGGTAATAAGCAGTTAAGAGAAAGGGGGTCCCAGAGTTGTGAATAGTTGATGTCAAATGTTCACTTTCAGAGTGAAAAAATAAATTGATGTATTTATTTAAACAGTGGAATTTGGGAGTTCTCTGTCACTCATATTTTAACAGTTTACGAGACGAATTGAGCATTTCTTTATGTTACATTTAAGTTAGCAGATGAGCTTCACGCAGTGCCCTAACCATCCCCGTGTGTGTATCTGTGTGTCTGTGTGTGGGGCAGGTCTGGCAGTCTCTGTGGTGCTTAAAGTGATGCAATGCCACCCTCTGCTGGCCTCCCCACGGCACTGCACAGGCATTGACAGAGGGTGAAAACCAACTGGGATTCATTCAGAGAGGGGGAGGGAGAGGGCAGCTGCTCACAGCAACATCCAAACTGATGTCTTATCCATGGACAGATCTAAATGTCCTTTAAATGTTGTAACTGTCCCTACTTTCGCCACTTCCTCTGTAAGTCCACACACAAGCCAGCTTCTGTCTAACATTATTACCTCTCATGACTTTCGTAAATCTTTTTTCCTCACACCTTAAAAATCCCTCAGTTTTGAATCCCCAACTCTAGAGAAAAGACATCAGTCCTTTAGCTTCTCTGTACCCCTCATTATTTTATAAACCTCTGTAAAGTTACTGCTTAATCTCATATTCTTCAGTGAAAAAAGTCCCAGCCGATCCAGCCTCTCCTTATAGCTCACTCCCTCCTTTCCCAGCAACATCCAGGTTAATCTCTTCTCAAAACTCTCCAGCTTAATAATATCAATGTCAGTAATATCAAAGTGAATAGTCAAGGTATTTTCTAAGGGTACGGGGAGTCCAAAACTAGAGGACATAGGCTAAAGGTGAGACGGGAAACATTTATTAGTGACATAAGGGGCAGCTGTTTCACCCAGAGGGTGGTGTGCCTATGGAATGGGCGGGCAGGATGACCAGACTGGACACAATATTCCAGAAGAGGTCTCACAAATGTCCTGTACAATCACAACATGACGTCCCAATTCCGATACTCAAAGGTCTGTCCTATGAAGACATGTGTGTTAAACACCTTCTTAACCACACTATCTATATGAGGTGCAAATTTTAAAGAATTAAACCTGACGGCCTAGGTTTCTGTACTACAGCACTGCCAAAGGCCCTACTTTTAATTGTATAGGTCCTGCTGTTGTTTGATTGACCAAACCCAATACCTCGCATTAATCCAAACTAAACTCCATCAGCCACCCCTCAGCCCGTTGTGTGATATTACTGCCACCTCCCCTCCCCCTTCAATTTTAAAACGCCCATTCCTCTCCAGACGGCCTGCACACTCCGGCCTTGATTTTCACAAAGACCCTGAGCTTGGTTTGCCTTGTGTGGTTAGGGGGAGGAGGGACAGATTGCAGACACAGTCAGTGGGGAGGAGAGGCTGGACAGTAATCACCGGCCTGGTGTCATTTCATGGTTTTAGGAAAAGGGGAGTCACACGTGAGATTTGAGTAAGAGTGATCGGTGCTTTGGGGTCAGAAATTAAGCTCTTCCTTCGTCTCTGGTGATCAGTAATAAATATCTATTTGAGACCCTTCATTGGGCAGAGTGTGTCTGCAGGATTTCTTTCCTTAATATTGCAGACTACAGATAATAGCAATTAAAGATGTTTATATTTAATTTCGATGGCATGGCACTTACACTCAATATCCTACAGTTGAGACAAATATCTTGCATTTGTTTAACAATGCAAAGTGTTGTTTGTAATTCAGTAATGGCAACCTGATTATAATAAATGCACACTGAGCTTAAAGTGGGCACTGAAATATGACCCAAAATCTGGGTATGGTAGTGTGGTGGGTAGTGTCCCTGCCTCTGAGCCAGAGCTCTGGATTTGATTCCAATTCCTGAACTTGTGTGGTAGTGTTCCTAGCTCTGGACGAGAAGTCCTGGATTCAAGTCCTGCCTATTGCAGAGGTATGTCCCAGCATGTCAGGACAGTCTGATGAACAAACACACAGGAGAATACTCTTATAGCTTTATGGATATTGCTGAGTGATGCTAGTGTCCCTGCCTCCGGGCACAAAGGTCTAGGCGTAAAGCCCACAGAGGTGTCTCAGGATACATCTGAACAAACTGATTAAAATGGATTTAGAATTGTGACTTGATGGAGAAGGAAGAGGTGTCAGTATTGAATTTCAGAATTTAGGCCCAGGATGACTGAAAGTACAGCCATTCGTGTTGATTGAAGTCACATTTTGCAGCAGTAAAGGTTTATAAAATCAAAATGGCCATGGATAGGGTGAGTAGTCAGGGGTTTTCCCCCAGGTTAGGGACATCCAAAACTAGAGGGCTTTGGTGGAAAGTGAGAGGGGAAAGATTTTGAGGAGGCCTAAAGGGCACCATTTCACAAATATTGGTGGTGTGCGTATGGAATGAGCTGCCAGAGGAAGTGGTTGAGGCTGGTACAACTACAGCATCTGGGTACTGAGAGACCTGGTGAGCTTTTCCAGCAATTTCTGTATTTCTTTAAAAAATGCATTCAGTTTAACGCAGGTATACTGAATAAAGTAAACATTTTATTTTTTAATGATGCAGGGACATGTAAACATATTTCAAATTGACCGAGACCTTTTTCTGCTCAGGGTATGGCTCTGTGTATTACAGCAGCAAAGATGCACCTACATGGAACAGGGAATGTGATAGAGACATAGTTTGGACAATGTACAAGGAGACCTCACATGGTCCAGTTTGGGAGAGGATGACATTACTGTGTGATTCAGCTCAGAGAGGGAGAAAATGTAATCTGCCTGAGAAGGAACGGCCGATTACTCTCTCTCCTTCATTGTTCCTCATCACAGCAATGTGTGCGAGCTAAAAAAAAAACTCTACAGTCATCGTTGCCGTTCTTATTTTTATGGAATCCCTACAGTGTTGAAACAGGCCCTTGGACCCAACAAGTCCATACCAACCTTCCCAACCCATTTCCCTATATTTACCCCTGACTATTGCACATAAACTAGAAATCTCTGAACACTACGGACAATTTAGCATGACCAATCCACTGAACCTACACAGTTTGTTGTAGGAAACTGGATCACCCATTAGGAGCTCACACAGACAAGGGAAGAATGTGCAAACTCCACACAGACAGTCACCCAAGGCTGGAATCGACCCCACATCCCTGGTGCTGTGAGGCAGCAGTGCTAACCACCGTGCTACCCTTTGGATGATCCATAACCAGAATTCACTGGAATCTACTCACTGCATAAAGCAAAGGGAATTCAGTCAAATCCAAACTCTCCCAGGATGAAATCCCATTGCTAGCAGCTTGTGTGAGTACAATATCTTCAGAAGCAGAATAATGTTTTGGACAATCTCACAATTTTTCCTTTGTCATGAGTTCCAATAATATTTGGACAAAGTTCTTTCAAGTTAAAAGTGTGTGTGTGTGTGTGTGTGTGTGTGTGTGTGTGTCAGTGTGTGTGTGTGTGTGTGTCTGTATGTGTGTGTGTCTGTGTGTGTGTGTCAGTGTGTGTGTGTCCGTGTGTGTCTGTGTGTGTGTGTCTGTGTGTGTGTATATGTGTGTGTGTGTCAGTGTGTGTGTGTGTGTCAGTGTGTGTGTGTGTGTGTCTGTGTGTGTGTCAGTGTGTGTGTGTCTGTCTGTGTGTGTATATATGTGTGTGTGTCAGTGTGTGTGTGTCTGTGTGTGTGTCTGTGTGTGTCAGTGTGTGTGTGTATGTGTGTGTGTGTGTGTGTGTGTCTGTGTGTGTGTCTGTGTGTGTGTGCGTGTGTGTGTGTGTGTGTGTATGTGTGTGTGTTTTTAGAAAGGGAAATATTGATTATATTATTGCAATACTCAAACAGTTTGCCATTCATCTTTACATCATAGTTTGAGTAACATTGCTCTGGATCATAAACGTGTTGTTTTAGCAGATTAAAGAAACTAGCCTAACTTGTTCCTAAAACTGACCCTGACCCAGTCTGAGAACGATATCATCTGCCATATCACCAACCTGGTTACATTTAATATTTGTTGTGAGCAGTGGAGGAGTGGGACTAGAAAAGGAAACAGTGACCCCAAAAAGCCGGGGAACGAAACACGGGTGAGCCTAATGTCAGTGGTGGGTAGGTTGTTGGGGGGGATTCTGAGGAATAGCATTTACATACATTTGGGAAGGCAAGGGCTGATCGGGGTAGACAACGTAGTTTTCTGCATGGGAAATCATGTCTCATTAATTTGGTTGAGTTTTTTGAAGAGGTGACAAAGAAGATTGATGAAGGCAGTTTGGTAGACATTGTCTAAATGGACTTCAGCAAGGTGTTCATTTAAAGAACAAAGACCAAAGAAAATTTACAGCCGAGGAACAGGCCCTTCACCCTCCAAGCCTGAGCCGATCCAAATGTACTGTCTAAATCAGTCGTTCCATTCCTAACCATCTGTCTCCCTCTGCTCCCCACCTACTCATGTATCTGTCCAGACGCATCTTAAATGAATCGACCGTGCCTGCCTCGACCACCTCTGCTAGCAACGCGTTCCAAATGCCCACTACCCTCTGTGTGAAGTACTTACTGCGTGTATCCCCCTTAAACTTTACTCTTCTCACTTTGAAAGCACGACCTTTCGTTATTGAATCCTTCAACGTGGGAAAAAGCTTGTCTCTATTCACCCTGGCTATACCCCTCATGATTTTGCAAACCTTCATCAGGTCCCCCTTCAATCTCCTTTTATCTAGTGAAAATAAACCTAACCTACTCAGCCTCTCTTCATAGCTAGTAATTCATTCTGATTGGTCGACAGATTAGTAAATTTCAGTGACATAAGATACAGAAGGAGCTAGTCACAAATGTCTTGAAGGAAGAGGGATATTTTTCAGACTGGCGGCTTGTGAGCAGCAGTGTGCTGTAAGAATCAGGACTGAGTTCACTGTATTTCATCATTTATGTAAAGGATTTAGATGTGAATATAGGGGCAATAGTTAGTAAGTATACAGATGACATCAGAATGGTGATGTAGTAGATTATCTCAGAGTACAACAAGACCTCAATTAGATGGGACAAAGATGCAAGTAGTAACAGATAAAGTTTTATTTAAAGAAAAATGAAGCTTTGCATTTTGGGAAGGCAAATCAGGGCAGACATTATATACTTCATGGTCAGGTCCTGGGGATTGTTGTGAAACAAAGGGGCATAGGGCTGCAGGTGCATTGTTCCTTGAAAGTGGAAACGTGGTAGAGAGTGTGGTGCAGAACACATTTGGCACATTTGCCTTAATCAATCAGAGTATTGAGTATCGGAGTTGTGGTGGTATGTTGTATCTGTACAGGACGTTGGTGAGGCCACTTTAAGAATACTGCGTACAACTCGGTTTTCTGCAGAAATGACTTACACAGATGTCCCAGGACTGGAGGTTTGAGCTTTAGGGAGAGGTTGATTAGGTTGAGGTGTTTCCCCTTGGAGTGTCAGAGGCTGAAGGGTGACATTATAGAGGTTTATAAAACCATCAGGGGCATGGATATTCTGAGCAGCCACCTTCTGCCCTCCACGGTAGGGGAGTCCAGAACAAGACAGCATAGGTTGAAGGCGAGGGGGATTGATTTAGAAGGGACCTATAGGTAAATGTTTCACACAGAGAGTGGTGTGTACAGAAAGTGCTGTCAGAGGAAGTGCTGAAGGCGGTTACAATCGCACATTTAAAAAAGTAGGGATATTTACCAAATGCTGGCAAATGGGACTGATAACTGATCGGAGTGAACAGATTGGACTAACGGGTCTGTTTCCATTCTGCATGACTCTCTGATTCTATAAGAGGGATGATGAAAAATTCTGAAAGGACCTTTCAAGTCGGACTTCTCTTCTCTGGAAGTTTATCGTGCCTTTATGTTCATATTGATAGAAAGCTGCATTACTAAATATTTGACAAATAATTGAGTCACGGATAATGGGACACAGACAGGAAAGTGGGACTGAGACCCCAACCTGATCAGCCACAATCTTACTGCCAGGTGGAGAAGGCTCAAAGTATCTAATGACCCACTCCTGCTCCTCAGTCCCATGTTCCTGTGTTCCATTCAGCCCCTCATACCTGCTAGACAGGAACAGTTGGAGGACGCTTACTCCTATAACCTGGTGCACAGAAACAGAGGAGACAATTCAGTCCCTCAAGATGGTCGCACACGCTTTGAGGTGATTTGGGAAATGTAATTGGAAAACCCAGGCATGGGTATGAAAGAGGCCCCTCATCTCTCTTTAGAAAGCTTCCCCTATCTGCAGCTTGTGCTCCATTTGTTGGTCATGTTGCTTCACTGTGAATACAGCCCACATACCTCACCCAGAGATGGCTCACAAAATCATCTGGTCGCCCTGACTGCAATATGCAATAACAGAACATTCATTAAAATAACACCCACTAACTTTCCAATAACAGAATGTGAGAACATCAGAAACATGGGCATGTCGTTCACTCCCCAAACCTGCCTTGCCCTTCACTAAGATCATGGCTGATCTGCTCCTGACCTCAAATCCTCTTTCATACCTAATTCTTCATAGCCCTCAACTCTCTGACAGGTCAATATCCATCGACCTCCTCTTCAAATACGTTCAGTCATCTAGCTCCCCAAACACTCTTAAAAAGAGAAATCCTGACATTCAATCCCACCTGTTTGAAGAAAACACTTGCTGCTCCTATATCATGGCCTATTGATGTGAACAAAAGAGGTTGACTCAAGGGTTCAGGTAAAAATGACTGGCCCCGATATCCAGACAATGGTTGACCTCTGTTGACACCAAGGAGCTTAACAAACTGGACTTAATGGGAATCAGAGTAACCTCTCCAGTGTTTGGGGTCAAACATGGCACAAAGGAAGATGTTCACCATCTCAGTCCTGGGTCACCTCTGTGGAAGTTCCTTAGGGTAGCTTTTTCTTCACAAACATCTTCTGCTGCTTCATCAATGTCTCCCCGCCCCCACCCTCCCCACCATAAGATCAGAAGTGGGGATGATCACTGAAGATTCCACAATGTTCAGAACATTTTGTCCCCCGTCAGCTCCTGAACTGGTCTTTGTCCATGTGCAGCAAGACCCAGACTCCATTGAGGCTTGCGCCGTTAAAGTGTCCGTAACATTCATGTAACAGCACTGGCTGGAACTGTACATTGCCACAGTAAAACAAGAGTTCATTCAGCACCTCACGCTAGTTTCACAGGAATATGAGGAAGCCATTCAGCCCATTGACTCTATTGGAGAATAACAGAGACAGCCCTTTCAGTGCCTCCAGCCTATTACTCAGGAAGACAGGGAGTCTGGTGTGATGGACCACACAGAGCCCCTCGAAAATATTTGAAGGCGGTAGCATGGATCCTAATGTTTTCTTATTTTAAAGGAAATGTAAAATGTCTGTACCAGATGCCATGTGACTGGTCAAACTACTCAGTGTGAAGCAAAACACCATCTACTTAAACACGAAAGGTGAAATGAAACCAAAGAAAGAGGAATTTAGAATAACGTAATTCTATTGGACAAGTTAGCAGAAAAATACATCTAGGAACTATTACTAATGAACAGTTCCAATATAGGAAAATCCCATAAACACAGCCCTTGGCAAAAAGGAATATTCAGACACAGAATGTCACAAACATTTCTCCAATCCAGGAATTAAAAACAGCATCAAGAGAAATTTCAGAGAGAGTAGCAACCAGGAAACATTCCCTGAAGCTTCCAACTCTGTGGAGACCCCAATAGTTTCTGATGTTACTGAGAAAACAAACCCCAGTGATCCTAATCTGGGAGAGCTGGCCACGCCCATTCAGGCTGCATTAAAATAAACACAAGGCCTCCCTAGCTGTTTACTCAAGTGTTCTTTACTAACCAGCTTGGTAACGATCGTTCAATCTCACTCTTAAAAGAAACCAGGACAAAATAACCTCTTAAAGCTGCAGCATTGTCACACTAGTCAGTACAATGAGCTGTCAAACAGGAACCAGGGTTAACCAGTCAGGCCCTTGGCCCGGTCCAATCGGACGAGTTTGAAGCCAATCACTCCCTTGAGTCACTTACACAGGAACAGCAGGAGGCCATTCCCACCTCAATGCACTTACACGGGGGCAGAATGAGGTAATTTTTGCTGATTCCTGATGAATGTCTTATGCCCAAAGCGTCGATTCTCCTGGTCCTCGGATGCTGCCTGACCCGCTGTGCTTTATCAGCAATTGATACTCTCCTCTGATCTCCAGCATCGGCAGTCTTAAGTGTCTCCTAATTGATGCTCTAACATGATGAACAAGTGGGGCAGAGGCTGCACAGACAGACTGATCCACGTTGTTCCTCTTGGCTCTGTTGCTGATGATACACATGTGGGACATTAACGTGGTTTTCTAGTGGTGAGGAGGGAAGCCATATGTCTTGTGTGAAGTCTCAAGACGGCATGTTCCATCTCCAAGAAGATAGCCTGGTGTTCTCTATGCAGGGAGGAAGCTGGTGTGAATGGCTACCTGTTTCCGATGGAAGGTATTGTGGCTGCTGTTGGGGATTGTGAATAACCTGATGTTCAGTACAGGGTTCACTCACCGACTGCACAATAACTTGGGGAGAGTTAATTTAGGCATATAAACTATTAGGAAAGTCACGTTAGACTGATGAATGGACTCTCTAAGTTCAAATAATGCTGATCTTGTTCATGTTGACCTTGTCGAGTGCACGTCCTGTTCAGTGTAACCTGTATGCCTTACTCTGTACAAGTCTATTTCCACCCTATGATCTGTCTGGCCACGCTTACTATGATCTGCCTCCACTGCTCATAAATAAAGTGTTTCCCTGTACTGAGGTACACGTGACAATAAATCAAACCAATCAATCCTGGGTAAAGTATGGAATTTGTCACCCTCTCAATGTCTCTTTTGGAAATAAGTGATCACTGCCACTCCTCGTGTTTCAGCATCGCCATTTCTTCGTCTCTCACAGCTCTACACTCAGCTTCTTCACTCTATCCTCATGTTACCATCACCCGTGTCTGTGGTAAGGAGATCATTCCTTACAAAGGAGATCAAATCTGTACAGAGTGCCCCAAATGCTCTCTCAGCAAGACTCTACAACAGCAGGAAGATGGCTTTACTTATGTACTCGGATCATCTTACTGTGAAGGACAGCATATCATTGACTGCACCCATGACTTACACAGGGTTTGATTCGGAGCAGTCAGCATCGATTTGTGAGGGGGAGATCATGCTGCCCAAATTTCTTAGAGTCCTTTGTTGAAGTTACGAGGACGTTTGATGAGGGCAAAGTGATAGACATAGTCTCTATGGCGTTCAGTAAGGCCTTTGATAAGGTTCCACATGGCAGGCTGCTCAGGAAGGTTACATCTCGTAGAATGCGGGGGGAACTGTCCAATTCGATACACAGTTGGCTTGATGGTAGGAAGCAGAGGGTTGAGTGGAAGGATGTTTGTCAGACCGGAGGCTTGGTCCATTGCTGTCTGTTATCTATGATTTGGTTGAGAATGTACAAGGTATGATTAGTAAGTTTGCAGATGACACTAAAGTAATTGGGAGCATGATCAGTGAGGAAGTTTATCAGAAATTGCAGCAGGACCTTAATCAGGTGGGGAATGGGCCGAGAAATGGCAAATGGAATTTAATATAGAAGCGTGAGGTCTTGCATTTTGGAAACTCAAATCAAGGTAGGAGTTTCATGGTGAATGGGAGGGTCTTAATGGGTGCAGTGGGCAGAGGGACCTTGGTGTTCAGGTGCACGGTTCTCTAAGAGTAGAGTCACAGGTAGACAGGGCAGTGAAGAAGGCTTTTGGCACATTGGCCTTCATCAGGCAGGATATTGAGGATAGAAGTTGGCACCTTATGTTGCAGATACACAGGACTTTGGTAAGGCCGCACTTGGAGTATTGTGTTCAGTTTTGTCAACTTGTTATAGGGAGGAAGTTATTAAATTAAAAAGAGTGCAGAAGAAATTTACAAAGACGTTGCCAGAACCCAATGGTCTGAGTTACAGGGAGAGGTTGGACAGGCTAGGACCTTTTCTTTAGCGTGTAAGAGACTGAGGGAGCCCTTATAGAGCTGTATAAAATCACGAGGGGTACGGATAGGGTTAATGCTCTCAGTCTTTTTCCAAGGTATAGAGAATCGAGGATTAGAGGGGATCAGTTTAAGGTTAAAGGGGAAGAAAGAAAAGGGAACCTGAGGGGCCACTTCTTTATACGGAGGGCTGGTACGTGGATGAGCTGCCAGCAGATGTGGTTGAGGGGGGTACATTAACAACATTTCAAAAACATTTGGATAAATTTGTGGATAGGAAAGGACTGGAAGCATATGGGCCAACCGCAGGTAAATGGGGTTAGGGTGGATGGACATTTACAAGGTGGACTCGAACCCCTCTGTTAATTAAACCCAAACACCCAGAAAAGCTGGCCCCAACTTGTAATCTGTTAAAATATGAGCGACACCGATCTCCTACATTCCACTATTTAAACAAAAATTATCAAGTTAGTTTCTTAACTTTAATAGTGAACACTAAACAACAACTATTCACAAATACAAGCCCCTTTTTTCTTAGCTAGTTACTATCTGACTCCAACTCTGTAGATATGCTGTTCCAACAACCCACATATGAAACATTAAAATCTTAAGACCACACAGTCTCTATCTTCCCTGCTGTGTTCACTCTTTCAGCTGCTGATCTCCCTCCGTCATTTTCTTGTTAATTGCAAGTAGGTTTAAATGAACATGTATCTTTGATAGAGAGTGTTTGAGATGGCCAGTTAGCACTCCTGCTCTACAGCAGTTACTCTGCTGTTGGATGGCAGTGTCTCTCCCTCTATTTTCAAAATGCTGGGTTTATATACTCCCCATGATATAATAATTCTCATAATTTGATTGCTGTCCAGGTGTCCAAACAATAATATTCAAATTCTGTTGGTTTTGGTATCCTGAGCGTTATTGAAACTCTTTGGTTGGATTTAAATTGCTGTCAAAACAGCAACCAAAACTCAGGTATTCATTTCTCAGCCAATGGTGACATGTGAAACAGTGTGACCTTTAGCTGGCATCTGTGGCTTTAAGTTCTATTCAACAAAACCCGATCTGTCTTAAAGTGCCCATACATGTTTTTGTTTTCATAACACCTTCCCACTTCAGAAAATAAAATGAACCAGCAGAATGAAAAGATGGCTACATTTCTTTTCCTCTAATTCTGAATCCCAACTATATGAAATATAAAAGTATTAATCTCAGTTATATCATTCATATTAATTCTGCACACCAATACAACACTGGAATAAGTCAAATTTTATCTAAACGTTTTCCTTTAAATCCGCAAAAACCCATCTGCTATCACATTGTAGGAGCCACAGCCTGTACATTTTGTGAGTTGAAAGTCAGGAAGGTAAGACTCCAATTAAATACTCTCATATTCTGGTCTTTAAATATTCCAAAAAATGCCAGAGATTTGTCATTGTCCACAACCATATCCGACAATTTGTTTGTCATATACACATTAAAATATTGTCAGGCCAGTGTGAAACTTAATCATTCTTGTTCAATAATGGAGATTTTGTATTTTTTTTCTGGTGGATAATGAGTTTTTTTAACAAGTAACCAATTATCCATTCAATTCCATCATTCTCTTTCTGTATCAATACATCTCCGACCCCTATATCCCGAGCATCAAACACAATTTTCGAAGGGTTTCAGAATATTTGGTGTAGCTAAAGCTGGTGTGGTGATTAATCCTGCGTTAAAATTCTCAAATGCCTCCTGGCATTGTTCTGTCCACCACAATTCTGTTTCCTTCTTTAATAAATCCATCAGTGGTGCCAATACGCTGCTGAAGTTTGGAACAAACTTCCGATAGAATCCACTCAGTTCCAAAAATCGAAGCACCTCTTTCTTCGAGGATGGTTGTGGAAATTCCTCAAAGTCCTTCGTTTTTATGTTCCATGGGATCAATCTTCCATGTCCAATGTAATGTCCCAAGAACGTCACCTCTGCCTTCGAGAATTCTGTTTTCTTTAAGTTTATTACCAAGTTTGCTTCTTGTAATCGTTCAACATACTCAGCCAACGGTAACATGTGAGCTTTCAATCACTTGCTAAAGGTCACTACATCATACAGATAAACTACACAATTTGTTCATCTGGCCACAACTCTGTTTCTGAGTCTTAAATGTGGCTGTGCATTATTCATCCATATGAAATACTCGATAAAGTTTTTTGTCATCTCTGGTATCTTTACTAGAAAGTTTAACTGACTCCACGTTTTTTTTTATTTGAAAGGGGCCACTAAACCTGGCTTTGAAGAGATTTCTTACCACTGGTGGCAATAATAATACATCATCCCCACGGGAAATCTTCAAAATTTCAGTGTTTTTATCTGCCACCTGCATCATTCTATGCTATGCTCTTCAGATACTGTTTAGCAAACTCACCTACTCTGTCTACTCTTTCCTTCACTTCATGCACATAATCCAGGTGTGAGATTTCCGACTTCGGTCCTGTCAATTTATATTTAATTAATTTCAAAGGACCTCTCACTTCATGTATGAATATTATCTCAAAGGAAGCAAAGTGAGTAGATTTATTTGGGACATCTCTAATGGCAAACAATTTAATGGGGCACCTTTTTCCCAATCATTTGGCCAACCCTGACAGTATGCTGTTAACATAGTCTTCAGCGTCTGATGCTAACTTTCCAAGGGTTCCTGGGATTCAGGATGGGACGCCCTTGATTTGAAGTGCTGCATGCCTAAGCCATCCATGACTTCCTTAAATAGCTGAGTGGTAAAATGAGACGCTTGGTCTGACTGAATCTCTCTGGGCAGTCCACAGCGAGTAAAGAAAGCTACCAACTCCTCCACCTCCCTTTTTGCCTTGACACTCCATGAATGGAATTGCCTCTGGAAATCTGGTAGACACACCCATTATGGTCAGCAAATATTGGTTTCCACTTTTACTTTAGAAAGGGGAGCTAGACAATTAATCAGAACCCACGTGCAAGGTTCTTCGAATGCAGGAATTGGCAAGAAAGGTGCTGATTTTATTACTGCCTGTTCCTTACCTACCATTTTGTATGTATGTCATATACAACAAAAATTAACAGCATCCCTGTGCGTTCCAGGCCACTAGAAATGCTTCTGTACCTTATCCTGAGTCTTCTGTACACCTAAGTGACCGCCTGCAGTTAGTTTATGAGCTACCCGTAACACTGTACGTTGCTGCTAACACAATCTGGTGCACTTCGGCCCATTTCCCTTCTGCACTAACCTATTGGGGTCTCCATTTTAATTTTAGCATTCTATCTTTAAGTTAATAACGTTCGACAATATATTTTGATTCCTTTTCTGTGTGAGTGCATGTGTATGTGTGTGTGAATGTGTGTGTATATATCTGTTGTAAGTCCATTAGCCTTTCTGGACTCAACCCCTCTGCCTGATCCTCTGCCTGTTCAGGGTTTTCCTGCACCGTGACATCAAACAGGGTGTCAGTTCACTGAGCGTCAACCCATTTTTTTTTTCGTTCGTTTTTCCTTCCTGCTGTAACTTATGACAGTGGGATCTTGTTACTACACAGTCTGGAAAAATTCCTGGGTAATTTTCTTTTAACTCACCAATTCCCTAGTCTTCCTTTGGCTTCTCCACCACAAGGGGTGCCTCTCCCAACTCGCCTCCTGCTAAATCGTTCCCAAGAACAAACTGTATTCCTGGAACTGACACTCTGTTACTCACTGTCACTGTTACTTCCCTAATCTTGATTTGGCATTCCATCCTGACGTTACAAGGGAATGCTTAATTTCTGTCCCCATTCCACAAATTAACACGCTCTTGATTAACATGCCAGAAAGTGTGAAAATACTTTCATCTCTTACTATTAGAGGGTGAGAGAAAGTGAGGGCTGCAGATGCTGGAGATGAGCGTTGTAAAGTGTGGGGCTGGAAAAGCACAACACGTCGGCAGCATCCGAGGGGCAGGAGCATTGGCGTTTCAGGCAAAAATACTTCATCAGGAAAGGGGGAGGGAAGGGAGGGGCAAGGATGTTGAGAAATAAATGGGAGGTTGGGGGTGGAGCTGGGGTGGAAGGGAGTTTGGGGTGCAAGATGCAAGTGGGATGTGATGGTGGTAGGTCGGACAGGAGGGTGATAGGACTCCTATCGGTGGTAGGACAGCTGGAACCCTCAAACTGTACAGCATCAACGTTGACTTCACCAAATTCCAAATCTCCCCTCCACCAACTTCTCCCAGATCCAACCGTTCAACATAACACTGCCCTATTGGACTGCCCTAACTAGCCATCTTTC
Organism: Chiloscyllium punctatum; assembly: GCF_047496795.1. Lineage (NCBI taxonomy): Eukaryota > Metazoa > Chordata > Chondrichthyes > Orectolobiformes > Hemiscylliidae > Chiloscyllium > Chiloscyllium punctatum. The sequence continues at coordinate 31,836,022 of NC_092766.1, read as the reverse complement.
TTTCCACCTATCGACTCCATTCTACCCTCCAACATATCACTATCACTCCCACCGATATCTTCTTATTGCCTTCCCAGTGACCCTCCCACCAGCTCAGCTACTACCCTCGTATTTATCCTTCAGCCCCATTGTCCCCCCACCATGTTCCTGACGATGGGTTACTGCCTGATATTCGATTGTCCTGCAGTTTGGATGCTGCCTGATCTGTTGTGCTTTTCTGGCGCCTCACTTCTCAACTATTAGAGACTGAGCAGATCCCGTATCTCACAAAATTATAACTTCTTGTCCTTCTCCCCCTGTTCTTTCTGAGTAAACTTTATCTACAGAGATGAATTCTTTAGAGAGATCAGGCACTGCCCCCATACCCAGCCCTTGCCGAGGCCGTGCAATTTCCTGCAGCTCCTCGGCTCCACTTGGGGTCTCCTTTACCAGTTTCACTAATGCCACTGGGCTTAGCCTCTTCTACCGCATCTTTCCCCAAAGTGTCTTCCTTTAACGCCCAGCACGGTGTGTCCTAGCTTACTGCAGTGAAAACAACTTTTTCCCTGTGCCCTTCTTAAACCACCATCACTGTAATTTTATATGTTCCACTCCCTTATAGTGAGAGCACCTGAGGCCTTTCACCACCTTTCAACCCCCTTGGGCTTCTTTCTTCACCTGTGGTAAACTATTGTGAACGACTGTTCGCTTTGTAATGTGTGATCGTCCCTTCTCCCAATTTCTATCCCTCACAGGATGAAATTCCTGCCAGAAGCTAAATTTCATCACATGCCACAATGCATATTTACCTGCCATTTCTGCCGCGCTTCTCACTTCTTGAACTTTCTATTCATTCACATTAATTCTTACTATCTCTGGAAGTGAGTCTTTTAACTTCTCCAGCAGATTAATCTCCCTCAAGCCTCACAGGTCTTATCCATTTTTAAGACCAGCACCCACCTGTCAAAATGACTGTGGTTAATTCTTTCAAACTCAATATAAGTCTGACCTGGTTCCGTCTCTATTTTTCTGAACTTCTGTCTATATGCTTCTAGTACCAATTCATAACCAATCAAAATAGCCAATCTGACATCTTGATAATCTCTTGATCCCTCATCTGACAGCGCTGCACATACCTTACCAGCTGTGCTTACCAGCTTAGTCTGAACTAGCATTACCCACAAGTTCACTGGACACATTATCTGCCTAGCCATTTTTTCAAATGAAATAAAAAAGGGTTTGACAATTTTCTCACCGAAATATGGCAAGTTACTCACCTAGTTGTATACATCCCTACATTCTCCCTTCATCTCCATCCTGTTAATTTAAATTTCTTGTCTAATTCCCAACTTCTGAATTTCAAATCCCGTCTCTCTTTCTTTTTCTTGTCTTTCTCTTTCGTCTCTCTCTATTTCCGTCCCTTTATTTATCTTCTAACTCCAGTTGCCACATTTGCAATTTATGTTTTTCTAACTCTACTGCAGTTGCCTATTTCTCTGATACATCAAAGTGCTTAACCAACTCCATTACAATTTCAGCTTCTCTTTTCTCCCTGGTTAAACCCAATTCCAACCTATTTGCTAATTCTAAAAAATGTCCTCCTCCTGTCTTTCTAAACTTCCTTGGAAAATTTGGGAACCTTTTAGTAATGTTAAAAGCTATTTCCCTCACTTTTCATTTAACCAACCACAAGTAATAAAATTAAACAAATTTTCCCACAGGTTTTATTTGAAGATCAAAGTCACTAATTGCAATGAGTTGGAATTTGCTGGGACCCGTTGTATCTCAAATCTGTTCAAGTCGGTCCAAGTGCCACACGGCAAGGCCCCAAACTGTTATGACATCAATGTCGAACCCCTTTGTTAATTAAAACCACACACCTAGAAAAGCTCACCTCACATCATAATCTGTGAAAACTCCTAAATTCCACAAATAAACAAAAAATAACAATTTATATCTGTGCAAGTTAGCTCGCTGAGCTTAAAAGTTTGTTTTCAGAAGTTTCATCACCATGACTAGGTGACATCATCAGTGAGAGTCTCCGCTGAAGCTCTGGTGGTATGTCCCACCTCTCTATTTATAGGTCTTGGTTTCTTAAAGTGGGTGATGTCATTTCCGGTTATTTTAACAAGAGAATGTAGACAGGATCTAAATTGATCCGTTTATAGAATGGACTTCTGGTTATAATACCATTCCTCTAAGAAGGTCCTTGCGTGTCTTAGTATCTGTGTGTGCTTTGTCCCAGTCAAAGTGGTGCCTTTCTTTGTCTGTATGTATGGAACATAGTGATAGTGCGTCATGTCTTTTGGTGGCCAGTTGGTGTTCATGTATCCGCGTAACACAACAACAGGACAGTTTCAATGGTGGAAAAATGATTTTATATACACTGTTTAATCAATGTGTGTGTGCAGATAAGTCGCATTTTTCATATGTGCACAATACATTTTAAATGAACAACAGAGACACAGTTAACGAAAAATGATGCATATGATGTATAAAATTGATAAAACATTAAAACGTGATTTGATCCTCTCAACGAACCCTCCTTTTCTGGGATTCCCAACTCTAATCTCTCATTCTTACCAGGATGTGTGCTTCAAATTCTTGATTCTGGTGTCCCAACTTATTTCAGTTAATCCCCTTTCTACCGGGACTTCAATATGTTTGGCCTGCTGGGTTCTTTCCAAAGCTAGTGTCAGTCATATTATTGGAGATAAATATTCTGGCATCAGACTCAGCATTTGAACATAATACTCTGTTGTACATGCACTGTACCAAGAACCACAGCACACAGGCATTGCCAAAACATTGGGGGATGTTCATCTACTTCTTTCGATAATGTAGTTTTCTCATTTTCCACATCTCCAGATCTCTATCCTCTCTCTCGTTCTCCCTTTGTATCTAGTTAAGAAATCCACCAATTATTCTTTGTGTCCCGTCTCCCAAAACTCCTTGTTTCGGTTTATATCTAATGCTCTCTTCAAGATGTAATGTGGTTATAATTAAGCAATGTAACTACAAAGACATGCGGGAGGAGCTGGCCAGAGTTAATTGGAAGGGGAACTGAACAGGAAAGACCATGGAGCAGCAATGGGAGGAGGTTCTGGGGATAATTCAGAAGATAATACCAGAAATGCAAACCCAAGAACTTGAAACATACTCATGGGAGGACAAGGCAGCCATGAGTGATAAGGCATCAAACCAAAAGAGAAAATATACAATGTGGTGAAGATGATTGGGAATCCAGAGAATTCATTGGCTCTGAGACTGCATAACGCTGGCATCACTGACACTACAGAGCTCTTAATCATGGTCAGGTAAAGAAACAGAGGAAACACATTCACTTTAAATACAGAAGATTGGTATTTCTCAATGAAAAAGATTTGGGTGAATTAAACATTTGAATTCAGATCAGTTAAATGCTTTTGCGGAATGTGTCAGATTGGAAACAAGACCCGGGGAGAGAGACCCTCAGCAGAATGAGAGTATGAAAATGGAAGTATTTCCACATCAGAAACCAGGTTAGGGCACTGAGTGCAGGGCTGATGGGTGAATGGGTCTCAGTGAGAGTTGGGGAACAGACAGCACAATTGCATTGCAGATATTGCAGCTCGAAACTGCGTATTCATGTAGTGCTGTAGACCACAGAAGCAGGAGAAGCAGATCTGCATTTAACCACAACCTGTAACTTTTTGCCAGGGTAACACCTCAGTCTGTCATTGCCATCAACACCATCTATGGCTCAGTGACGAGTGTGGGTGAACATGTCAGAGTCAGAATCACGTGAACTTTACCTGATGCTAACTCATTAAAGCTACCAGACTTGACCAACAGATCTGTTCGAAGCAAACTACTCCGCGGTCTGAAAGGATGAAAGCAGACAGAACACCCGGCCTCAGCATCAGTGTCGGAAAAGGGAATGGGAACACAGTCCTGTCGACCCTGCAGAAACCACCTTCCTAACATCTGAGAGCTTGTGACAGCATTTACAGAGCTTTCCACAGACTGCACAGAAACATAGGGAATGGAAAACACTTTGAGCCTCCCCATTCTAGTTCATGTAAAAAATCTCTTAAAGCACTTACCCCACACGATCTACATATCCGTTAATGTGAGGAACCGTGGGATACTATAAAATAGGCGGTGCAGTAGTACGTTTGGTCCATCGAGTTTGCTACCAATTCAATATAATCATGGTTGGCCCTTCATTTCCATACCATACTCCTGCTCTCCCACCATCCCTTTACTGTCTCTAAATCCTTATTTATAATCAGTGTCTCGGTTTCCAGGTGCGAGCGTATTCCCCAAGTTCCCCAGTCAGCGAGAGCAGACATTTATTATCATCTCAATGCAGAGTGACTGCCTGTACCTAATACTGTGGCCCCTTGTTTTAGAAGTCCCAGCCAGGGGAATTATCATCCCTGCTTCCAACCTGACTCACCCTGTCAGAGTTTTGTATATTTCACTGAGATCGCAACTCATTTTCCTAAACCCCATGGAATACTGGCCCAGTCACCCCAAACTCTGCTCCCACAACAAGCCCGTCATCCCAGAGATCAGTCTGGTCATCCTTCACTGCTCTCCCTCAATGTCAGGTTTGTCCTTTATTAGGTAAGGAGACCAAAACTACACACAATACTGCACAATGTTCAAGATGATATCTCACCAAGGCCCTGTACAGCTGCAGTAAGACACCCTTTCTCCTGGACTCGCATCCCCCTGAAATGAAGGTCCACACACCATTTATCTTCCTCACTGCTTTCTGTATCTGAAATATTACTTTCAGCGACTGGTGTACAGGGAGATGCAGATCCTTTTCAGTGTTGCAGCTCCCCACTTGGTGGGTCTGTATACACTGGGCAGCGTGCCAATGCCATGGCCAGTATTGACTTCTGGTTGCAGAATTCACTGCACTGCAGGGACCTCAGAGGTTTATGCAGAAGGAAACAACAAAAAGCAGCATACGCACCTTTGTAGATCAACATGTTTCAACAAATCCCTTTCAAATGGTAGGCTGCCAATTTATCATTTCCACCAAAGAGCACACCGTCACCTCTATCCACATTGTTCTGCATCTGCCACGTATTTACCCATTCACTCCACTTGTCTTAGTCTTCTCGGTGCTTTTTTACAACCTCCTCACCCATTCACAATCCCACATCCGTTAGTGCTGTCAGCAGGCTGGGATATATTGTATCTGATTCCAGTAACCAAATGTTTAAAGGGCATTGTGAACAGCTGGGCCCCAAGCACCGGTCCCTGCGACACCTCAGCAACCGTCCTCTATTAATTTCTATTTATTTATTTCATGAATCTGGGTGTCACTGGCTGGGCCAGCATTTATTTCCTGTCCCTAGTTGCCCTTGAGAAGGTGGTGGTGATCTGCCTTGTTGAATGCTGCAGTCCACCTGCTGTGGTTGACCTCCAATGCCATTAGGGAGGGAATCCCAGGATTCTGACACAGTGACTGTGAAGGAGCGGTGATAAATTTCCAAGTCAGGTTGGTGAATGGTTTGGAGGGGAACCTGAAGATGATGGTATTCCCATCCATCTGCAGCCCTTGTCCTTCTAGATAGATGTGGTCGTGAGTTGGGAAGATGGTCTCTGAGGATCTTTGGTGAATCATTTCATTGCAGCATGTAGATAGTAAAACACTGCTGCTGCTGCTGAGCGTTGATGGTGGAGCATTGTGGGTGAAGGGACAGTCAAACTGGCTGCTTTGTCCTGGATGGTATAAAGGTTCTTGAGTGTTGATGGGGCTGCACTCATCCAGGCAAATTGGGAGTCTTCCATCACACTTCTGAATTATGCATTGAAGACGATGAACAGACTTTTGGAAGTCAGGACGTGAGTTACTCGCCGCAGTATTCCTAGCTTCGGACCTGCTCTTATAGTTACTATGTTCATGTGGCGAGACCAGTGAGTTTCTGAGCAATGATTACCCACCAGGAATTTGATAGTGGGGATTCAGTGATAGTAACACCATTGAATGCCAAGGGGCAGGTTAGATTGTATTTTATTGGTGATGGTCATGGTCTGGCATTCGTGTGGCCTCAATATTATTTGCCACTTGTTAGCCTGGATACTGTCCAGATCTTGTCGCATTTGAACATGGACTGCTTCAGTATCTGAGGAGCCACAAAAGTTGCAGAACATTGTACAATCATTGGCGAACATCCTCACTTCTGACCTTAAAATGGAGGGAAGGCATTGATGAAGCAGCCCTGAAGAAGTTTTCGGTCACTGCCCGAGGGACCCCTACAGACTTGGAGCTGAGTTGACTGACCTTTATCAACCATGACCATCTTCCTACGTGTTAGGTATGATTCTAACCAGCGGGGAGTTTGCCCCTGATACACATTGATTCCAGTGTAGCTAAGGCCCCTTGATACCACACAGGGTCGAATGCAGCCTTGATTTAAAGGGCTATCGCTCTCACCCTACCTCTGGAATTCAGCTCTTTTGTCCATGTTTGAACCACGGTAATGAGGTCAGGAGCTGAGTGGCCCTGGTGGAGCCCAAACTGGGCATCATTGACCAAGGTATTGCTGAGCACATGCTGGTTAAAATCACTGAGACCTTCCACCACTTTACTGATGATCGAGAGTAGACTGAATAAATGTTATATTTGGCCGGATTGGATTTGTTCTGCTTTTTATATACAGGAGATACTTGGGGTAATTTTCCAATTAATCGGGGAAAGCCATTGTTGTAACTGTATTGAAATAGTTTGGCTAGGGGAGTGGCAAGTTATGGAGCACAAGTTTTCAGTACTATTGACATAATGGTGTCAGATTATGCACCTTTTGGAGTATCCAGTATCTGCAATTCTTTCTGTATATCGAGTGGACTGAACCAAATTGGCTGATGACTGGTAACTGAATTGCTGAGGACCACTGTAGGAGGCTGAGATGGATCATCCACTCAGCACTTCTGACTGAAGATTGTTGCGAATGTATCAGCCTTATCTTATACACTGAAGTGCTGGGCTCTTCCATCATGGAGGAAGGGGTTATTTGTGGAATCTCTTCCTCCAGTGAATTGTTTAATTGTCCCCAACGTTTCTCGGCTAGATGTGGAAGGACTGCAGAACTTAGATCTGTTCCTTTGCTTGTGAGATCACTTAGCTCTTTCTATCACTTACTGCTTATGCTTTTTGGCGCACAAGTAGTCCTGATTGGTGGCTTCACCAGGCTGACACCCCATTATCAGGTATGCCTGGTGCAACTCCTGCCATCCTGCACACTCCACTGAACCAATGTTGATCCTCTAGATTGATGGCAATTGTTGCGAGGGGGATATGCGGGAGGCCATGAGGTTATGCAGGAGTACAACTTGGCTGCTATTGATGACTCCCGACACCTTATGGACATCCAGATTTGAGCTGCTAGATCTGTTCGAAGTCTGCCCTGTTTAGCAACGTGATAGTACCACCCAAAATGCAGGTTATTCTCAATGTGCAGGTGTGAGTTTGTCTCCACAATGACTCTCTTACTGATCATGTCATGGACAGATACTTCTGCAACTGGCAGATTAGTAAGGCTGTGTTCAAGTATGTATTTTCCTCTTGTTGGTTCTTTCCACACCTGCTGCAGAACCAGTCGAACAGTTATATCCTTTGGGGCCTGGCCAGCTCGATCAGTAATGCTGTCGCTGAGATACTCTTAGTGGTGAACATTGAAATCCCCCACCCAGAGTATATCTTGCAGCCGTGCTACCCTCAGTGCTTCCTCCAAGTGTTGGTCAGCATGGAGGAGTACTGATTCATCAGCTGAGAGAGGCTGGTACATGGTAATCAGCAGGAGGTTTCCTTTCCCATGTGCAAACTAATGCCATGAGACTTCATGGGATACGGAGTCACTGTTGAGGACTCCAAGAGCAATTCCCTTCCAACTGTATCCCACTGTGCCACCACTTCTGCTGTGTCCGTCCTGCTGATGAGACAGGAGATATCCGGGGAAGGTGATGGGGAGTCTGGGATATAGTCATACTCACAGAATCATACCTTTCAGAAAATGTCAGGCTGTTGCTTGACGAGTCTGGTTATTTCTATTCACCGTTTCCTGCCAGCTGTCCCATTCTGGAAACATAGCCATATATTAGCCCCCAATCCACTCAGATTTGATTTTGCAAATTGTGCTTGGAGCTTCACCAAAATCTTTCTAAAAATCCACATGTTTTACATCCATTGCTTCTTTTTCATTTGTCTCCCATTCTGTTTCTCAAACATAATTCCCATTTCAAAAATCTATGTTAGTGTTGCCAATGACCAATACTTTCAGCCACAAAAATTTCTGCTAAACCATTTCCTAACTATGTTCTATGATCAATGTACTCTATCATTTTTCCACACCAGACTTGGTTTTCCTTGTATTGTTTGAAAGTTCTGTGAAGACAGAACTGAAGTAGTGGCTTCATAGTTCTGCCATTTCCCTGTTTCCCATTCTCTATTCTCTGGTTTCAAACTGTAAGGAAACTGCACTTTTTTTCTCATATTTCTCACATTGACATAATTTAACAAGCTATTACAGTTCACTCTTTTAACCCTTGTGAATATACACTTCAGAAAGCCATCAATTCCTGCCTTAGACTGCTCAATAATTGACCTGCCACACCATATACTCACAGGAGCATAGAATCTGTGCCAACAGAAATACAGCACGATCTATATAAGTCCCACTTTCCTACACCAGGCCCATAGCCTGGAATGTTATGACACTTCCAAGTGCTTGTCCAAGTACTTTTTAATGATTGTGAAGTTACCCGTGATAATTCCCCTCTCAGAAAGTAATCCCAGAACCCCACATCCTCGAGGTGAAAAAATATTTAAATCCTCACTGAACCTCAAACGTTTCACTTTAAAAGTGTGCTCCTTTGTTCTTGACCCTCTGACTAAAAGGAACAGCTGCTGTCTATCCACCCTGTCCATGTCCCTCATAATCTTATCCTCCTGAATCACGGACCCCTCAGCTTACTCTGCTCCAAAGTAAACAACAAGAGCTTATCCAGCCTCTCTCCATAGCTGATATGTTCCATCCCAGGGAACATCCTGGTGAATCTCCTCTGCACCCACTCCAGTACAATCACATCCTTCCTGGAATGTGGCTCCCAGAGCTACATACAGTACTCCATTTTGGCCGAACCAAAGCCCTGCATTGTTCTTATAATCTACGCGCTGATTAGGAAACACAACACCCAAGGTCCAATTCTTAACTAGTCCATTAACCTGTCCAGTCACATTCAGGGATGTGTGGAGAAGCACACCCTGAGCTTCCCAGTGTGCTGCCATTCATTGAGTCCTCCCCTGTCTGGTTCCTTCTCCCAAAGTGCATCACCTCATATTTTTCAGGGTTACATTCCATGTGCCATTGATCTGCCCATCTGACCAATTATCTGCATCTTCCTGTAACTTAAGGCCTTCCTCCTCACTGCGAACTAACCAGTCAATCTTTATGTCAAACATACACTTACTAATCACACCTTCCCCCCTCTCCATCTAGCTCCCTCCACATTCACATCTTTTTTTATGAATAACACAAACAATAAGGGACACAGCACTGATTCCTGTGGTACACCAGGGGACACTGGTCTCCAGTCACACAAACAGCCTTCTCCCACCACCCTCTGCCTCCTGCCACTAAGACAATTCTCCTTGTAACCTGTCCAGGTATCCTTCATATTGTGAGATTTTACATTATTTCTCAGTATCCCAGCTGGAAATTTGTCAAAGGCCTTCCTACAAAACTAAAGAGTCGACCTCCTCAAACTAATTCAATCAAATCCATTAGATGCGACTCTCTTCTGATAAAGCCATGATAATTATCCCTGATCAAACCTTGTGACTCTGATTGGAGTTCGATTTTCTCCTTCCCTATTTTATCCAGTAGTTTCCTTAACAGTGATCTAATACTCGCTCATCTATAGTCACCTAGACTATCCCTCCCACTCTTACGGTGAAGTGTAATCGTATTAGCAGTCCTCCAGTTCTCTGGCACCTCCCCTATGGTCAGATTCTAATTAAAATATTCAATCAGGGTCATTCCTCCGTTGACCCCAACAGCCGCCTGTGATACAACTCATTCAGACATGGAGATTGGTCCAAATTTGTACAGAACAAAGCCTCAAATCCCTACTCGTATTTTACATCAATCTGTTCAAGAGTTGTCCAGTCCATCTTCTTGAATTCTGCACCTGCATCCTCCTTCTCCCATGTAAAATAGATGTGAAGGTCTCATGTTACAATCCATCAATGTTCTCCAGCTTGACACACAGATTGCCCCTTTGGTTTCTAATGTGCACTGACTGTTTGCTGATTATTCTGTTCTACTTGTCCGTGTAGAATATCATGGGATTCTCCCAGATCTCACCTACTTGTACTTCCTCATGTCCCTCTGTTATTCAGTCCTTTCGATGTTTCTAAGATTCACTACGATCACCTCTCATGTTTCGAAACTCGAGATTCCAGGCTGAGTTACCCCATCAGACAACCTTGCCAACTTAGGGGTTAATTTGGAGAATATCTTTTGCAGTTCCTCTGTAGTCAGTATATTCTTTCTTAGATTGGGACTCCGAGCGATACACAATGGTCTAAGTTTAGTCTCACCAATGCTCGATGCAACTGGTGCACGACATCCTCTATCTTCCAATTACATTCACATGAATGTAAACCTAATTTTTACTTTCGCATTTGCATATGTTCTTCCTAATACCTCTCGGTTTAACTTTTCTTATGAGCTCAGTGTGTGAGTTCTTTAAAAAAGCTCATGAATATCCAACTATACGTTATCCACTGGTTCTTCATTGCCTATGTCCACAAGGATCATCTTCAAACCATTCCAAAAAAATGTTTGTCACTTCTGGTTTTCCTTTCATCGGTGCATTCTCACACTCCCCAGTTATGTTTTTACCTTCTAAATATCTAGTAGCATGTTCTTTGTAATCGAGTCCAAGACATACCTGACTGCGGATGACAGGTTATCTGGTCTGTAGTTTACCATTCTCCAAATTCATCTCTCCTTAAACTGTTGGATAATATTTATAACCTTTTCCTTATCCAGATTGGCAAAATGTCTTTCGGGAATGTGTTGGAAAATAATGTGAAAATCCGCGATGCAATCAACATGTCTGTTGCTGCTTCCTCTGAAATTTTTGTATGAAGTACATCTAGTCTGTCAGATTTATAAATACTCAATCCAGCTTTATTTTCAAAGATGACCTAAACACTGATAAGAATGATCTTAGACGTTACTTGCACAAGTCCCATGGTCACTTGGTATTTCTGGGAGAATTTCTGGACATTCTTCCATGAAGATAGACACAAAGAAACTGTTTCTTTTCCCTGCGATTTCTCTGTTCTCTGCAATAAATTACCCTGTCTGCACACCAACAATTCCACATTTGGCCTTGTTTTTATTTTTTTGATACATTGATAGACGCTTTTGAGCAGTCTTTATGTTTTTCTTTCGTTTGCACGCTTTTTCTCTTTTTGATTTTCTTCTCAGTTTCTTGGTCATCCTTTGCTGGGTCCTACATCTCTCTGAATCCACTGGCTTACTGCAATACTTGGCATTTTTCTAAGCTGCCTCCTTTCATCTAATAGGTAGATGAAGGTGGGGTTGAAAGTGTTCGTCGGAGAGGAGGGTGGACCAGATTGATAGGAAGGACTATGGACATATAGGAACATTCAAAAGGGCGGTGCTGACTTAGAAGGTTGGAGTAGGATAAGGTGGGATTAGGGGAAATGGGGAAATGGGGAAATCCACTATGATCCCCTGTGGTTGGAGGGTCCCAAGGCAAAAGATGAGGCTTTCTTCCTCCAGGCTTCTGGTGGCTCGGGTTTTGCGATGGAGCAGGCCCAGGACTCTCATGTCCTTGGCAGAGTGGGAGGGGAGTTAAAGTGCTCAGCCACTAGGCGATGGTGTCGTTCAATGTGGTTGTCCCAGAGATGTTCCCTGAAATGACCTACAAGTTGACCTCCAGCCTCACCAATGTAGAGAAGACCACATTGTCTTTAATGGATGTAGTAGATGAGGCGTTCTGTCTCCCTTCATCACCTATCACTTTCAACCCCACCTTCATCTACCTATCGTAATCCCAGCTACCTCCCCCCTGCTGCATCCTCTTCTCATTTATCTCTCAGCCCCCTAGGCCCATAAGCTTCATTCCTGATGAAGGGCTTATGCCCGAAACTTCGATTTATCTGCTCTTCGTATGCTGCCTGACTGTACTTTTCCAGCACCACACTCTTCGAATCTGATCTTCAGCATCTGTAGTCCCCACTTTCTCCTCACACCTTCATGGTCTGCATGACTCAGATTTCAAATGGTTACTTCAAATACAACAAAAACTGTCGTGTACTCAAACAGCATAAAAAAAAACCAATACATTGTGGTCAGTGTTCCCAAAATATCCTTTCCTGCAATATTGTCAATTAGCACTTCTGATCACTCAACACCAATTCCTCAATAACCTGATCTCGAGCTCAGTGCTCGACATAATGTTCATGTAAACCATCTCACACGCGGTCATGAAATCCATTTTCCCAGCATTAGCATTCAATTGGGTTAACACAGTTTAGATATAATGTAAGCAGTATATTATTACTGCAGTACCCACAAATGTGTATATCTCATTTCCTGTTTCTCACATGTCCAGCATTTTTATTGCAGCTTTCACTTTGATATATAACTCCCATCAATGTTTGCTCCATCTTACTAGATTCTGTGGAATCTTAGCGATGTGGGCTCTGGAGAGATTAATGGTAGAGATCATTTCGCCACATCATTTATGAACTTCTCAAACTTTAATTTCTCCAGATCTCCCGTTATGCTGATGGAGGAGAGAAGGACAATGATTTTCCAACAATGCTCTATATTCCCCCAGAGAGCTGAGACAGCTCTAACCTGGGTGGGAACCTTACAACAGGCTGGTAAAATGCTGCTGCTGCTGTACAGGATCTTAGTGAGATCACATCTGGAGTAGTGTGTACAGATTTAATCTCTTCAGTGAAGAAATGATGTTGTTATATTGGAAGAAGCTCAGAGATGGTTCCCTCAACTGATTCCTGCAATGAAGGTGCTAGCTTATAACGAAAGGATGATCAGGTTGACCCAGTAGCCATTGGAGTTTACAAAAAATAAGGATGAACTTACTTCAACATCGATGACAGATGTAGTCAACGAGTGAAGCGAATTACACAGATAGTGGAGGAACCATTCAATTCTCCAGTGTGTTACACAGGAACAACAGGAGGATATTCAAGCATTCGACCCTGTTACAACAAAACAGGATGAGGCTATTCAGCCCCTGGAGCCTGATATACATTTACAGAAGGAGGCCAATTAGCCACTTGAGCCTATAACAGTAGGACATGCTGCACCAGTATCCTGTTAAACAGCAACAGGATCAGTCCATTCAGCCTCCTCAAGTCTGTAACATAGGAACTGGAGGAGGTCACACAGTGACTGGAGATTGTTACACCTGGATAACAGGAGGCCATTCAGACCCACCGAGCCTATTGCAAGGGAATTGGATAAGGATAAAAACTATCTGAGACTTCTTTAATGAGAAAGGAAGAAGTAATTTCGACACGTGTCTTTTGTATGGGAACAAGATAAGACCAATCAACCCCTCGGAACCATCTCCCGGATACATGAGGAGACCGTTCAATATTTCCATGGAGAAGTATGAGAAGACCCATCAGCCCATCAAAATGTTCGAGAGCAACAGTAAGATTCCAGAATCTCCCAATCCTCTAAAGGATCAAAATGGAGGAGGTCATTCTGGCCTTGGAGACGACAACATGGGAACACCAGAAAGACGTCAGCCCATCGAGTTTGTACACCAGCAGGATGATGAGTCCATTCAGCCACACATGGCTCTTACACAGCAACTGGAGCAGATCTCTTAAAAACGTTTGCCCATTAAATAGGAATTCAAAGAAAACGTAAAGGCTTTCGAAAGGGAAGAACTTATAATAATGGTATACATTCGGGACTAAAGTGTAACAATAAACCATTGTAATTTAAGGCAAATTGTTAGAGTCCATTGTTCAGGACATTTGCAAAGTTAAACCACAATCCATCATAGTCAACATGGTTTTACAAAGGACAATCAAGTTTGAAGTGTTTGCTTGAGTTATTTGAAGATGTCACAAAAAAGGTGGATCGTGGGAGATGGAACATATCTGGTCTTCCTGAAGGCATTGGATGTGTCGCTTCTCCAAAAAGTAAGTGGTAAGATCAGACAACATGGGTTGAGGAGTAGTTTATTCGCTTGGATGGAGGATTGGTTAACCAACAAAATGCAGTCAGATGGAATAAATGTGTCATTATATTTTGGCAAATGCAATTTGTGGGGTGCCATTGATTTCAGTACTCATGCCTCAACCATTTGCAATCATTGGTACTACTGTACTCGGTTGACGGGAGAGAAAATACGATGCCACATTTTCAGATGACTCTCACATCGGTGGGAAATTACTTCGGAATGATGATGCAAGAGATTTTAAAACTATATGGATAGGTTGCGTGAATAGGCCAACATTTAGCAAAGAAAATTAAAGGGAATAAATATGGGGCTATTCAAGTTGGCCAGTGTAATAGAAAGACAAATTATTATCTAAATGGAGAGAAAGTTCAAAGTGCTTAGGTGCAGAGGGATCTGGGTGTCTGCTTGCATATCACAGAAATCCTGCCTGCGGGTACTGCAAGTAATGAGAAATGCAAGCATAATTTCAGTGTTTATTTATAAAAGGATAGAGTAGAAAGGTAGGGAGTGTTAGTGTAGCTATGCAAGGCATTAATGAGGATGCAACTGGAGTATAGTTTGGGTGTCCTGCACAATGATGCATTTCCATTGGAGGCAATTCAGAAGAGCTTCATCAGATTGATTCCATATTTGAAGTGTTTGCCTTATGTAGAGTAATTGAGCAGTTTAGGCATATACTCTCGAGTTTATAAGAATGAAAGGAGATCTCATTGAGGTCTGTAACATTCTAAAAGTAATTGAATGTGTCGATATGGAGTGGATTTTTTTTTCATGTGGCGCAATCTACAATAAGAGACTAGAGTTTTAGGATGGAGAGATGGCAGGAAAGTGGAACAGAGGCCGTGTTGACATCAGTGTCATCGAGGGGTTGGATTCCTCACAGATACTCCTTGTTCTTATTCAACCCTTCGACAGTGTTTCACTGGAATGGGGGAGGACTGGGTATCATACACGAAGCAGGCACTCAGGATAAATCAGTCTCAATCAGTTAGACAGAACGTAACCAGTAGGGTCACACATTGACCAGCGCTGGGTTCTCAACTATTTACAGTCTATATGAATGATCAGGAGGATGGAACAGATATACAGATGCTGAGTTTGGTGATGTCGCTGTGGTAAGCAGGAGATTACTTTATCAAGAGAGGGTGGAGAGTCTGCAAATAGATTCAGAGAGGTCAAGGCAACAGATAATAGTTTGGCAGGTGGAATTTAACATGATATAACCTGTCATTTCATTTACAGGAATAATGGAAGGCAGTATGCTACTGAAATGGAGAGGGATTACAGGGATTAATGATACTGTGTACTGGGGGATTCATTCAGCCCCGTTCAGACATGGGAGGTTTTGCTCCATCCCTGATCGTCTGCTCCCAGACACCCCAAGTGACCCCATTGCTCTCCGTACACATGGAATACTTTGATGTGGTTGTTTGGTGGTGGGGATGGTGTTTTGAAACGTGCACCAAGGGGACGGCCTTTATCCAAAATATATTCATTCCTTTCTACGTGGAGACCCGATGACGATGGGACTGGCTGACTGCTTCTGAATGAAGAGACCATGACTGCTGCCAGGACAGTAGGTATTCACCACATGATGTACTGTGATGGGCACGCTGTGACATTAATGGAGTGAGAGAGAGCTCCTTCAGTTCCTCTACATCTCCGCATTAATATGGATACTTTGCAGATGCATCGGGAATCCCACTATCCAGTATAGATACAACCGGCAGCTCCCTGCTGAGAGAGAAACAATCTATTTACCTCATCAACCATATATATCCTCCATCACCGAATGGTAACATTGATGTTGAGATACTGGGAGATGATGGATATGTCACCTCGTCCTGCTTGGAAAGTTCTGGATCATAGAAGCTGAATGAAACAGTGACCCTCACAGCCCCTGGCAACACCATCCTCCCCCTGGTGATAGACTGCAGGTCGTGTTGAAGGAGGTGACACCTCTCTGTGACCAGCTCCTTGTTCAGTCAGGGTCCCCTCATACTTTGATCCTGGGTTAAGTGGAGTTTGGGAAATTGTTCCTGGAAAATCCGGGGTAGATACAGCAGATCCCTTTCCCCACACACACTCGCTGTGTGATTTCAGAGCTTCCCCGCTCTGCAGCCTCTGCTCCATTTGTTGTTCATGTTACAGACCCAGATGCTGTAACTACAGTCCCCAGGCTCCATCCAGAGTTGGGTCGCTAAATCCTCAGGTCTCCCTGAATGTCTGAGGCAACTTACAGCACAACCTCCAGCAAAACCTCCCCTGACCCTCCACTAAATTTTCAATTGCAGAAGCCAGTCAGAAGCCCCTCGCTACAAGTGTTTTCGACCAGACCAGATTCCCTCAAAATATTTCCAGAAGGCCGTTTAGACCCAAACCTTCCTTTACTTTAAATATAGATGGGAAGTGTGCGTTCCAGTTATTTTGTGACTAGTCAAACCACTCGACATTGAGCAAAATATAATCTATTCAAATGCTTTAGTTAAACTACAATCAAAGAAAAGAACGTTTTGGGATAGCTTATATGTTGGAACACTTACACAAACAATAGATACCGTACCTGTTTGGTTTACACCGCTTGGCACAAAGATATATTCAAATTCAGATCCTTACAGCAGTTTTCCAATCCAGGAGGAAACAACATCAACAGAGATCTCAGAGAGAAAAGCAGCTGGGGATCATGTATTGAAACTTCCAACCCTTCTGGGATCCCCAGCAGCTTCTGAATGCTGCAGCTAAAAGTAAAATGAGGTAATCTGGTCTGGGAGAGCTGGCCACTGTCCTTCCATTGTGACCACCGTTTTAATAAAACCTAAAATCTCAGTTATTTATTTAAACTGTTTTCAGACAGCAGTTCTGCACCTCTGCCTTTAACACCTCTCTTCAAAAGAAAAACCCAAGAGAAAATAACCTTTTTACAGTGATAGTATCCTCACAACTCCATCTTTAATAAAATAATCTATCAATACACAAAGGTGGATTCATTTTAGACCTCCTAATCTTCCTCTATTAGTAGACTGAAATGCATATATATTACATTGACTCTGAGCATACAAATATTCACATCTATTTCGATTTCAATCATTTTACTCCTGCCACAGAATGCCTTTGTCTTTCTTCATCCAAGTCTCCACACTTAGGTTTTATCACCCTGTCGCCTGTATAGTTTCAAACTGGATGGCAGCAATAATAAGCTCAATCGAAACAGACTGGTATTTTTCTCCCTAAACTTAACCAAAAACTTTAAGGGGTTATGATCAGTGATAAAGATTTGTCTCAGGTGTGTTATTGGCAATGTAAATCTGAAATGTTGCAACGCCAACACCAAGGCCTCCTTCCCCATTGTGGAATAAATCTGTTGATGTTTCCACTGGACACTCCAATCACACGTTACATAATGTAGCGCTTCTAATCTCTCCACTACTCCCTCTGAATGACATAGCTCCTCATGTCTCAGCATAAAAGAATTACATGCTTCTGTACCTCTTAATGCTCTAACCTCTTTACCTGCTACTCCTGGCCTATGCCTGTAAACCTTAACAAGACCTCGCACATTCTTCTCCATCTCTCACAGAAACCAAACTTTGATTTCTGAACTCAATCATCATCAGCAGCCATTTCAGCTTCTAATCTTGCCGTTTTAACTCTGCTCTTCCACACGAGTTTTCACGACTGCAGGAAGTGAATTATTGAACTTCTCCAAAATAAGAATCTCTCTAAAAGTGTCATAGGTTTGCTCTGTTTTTAATACACTTACCACCTTTCAAAATTACTTTGTTTGATCCTTTCAAACTCAATGTGCGTTTAACCAGGGACCCTCTTTTCGATTCCTGTAACGCTGTCTGTCAGTGTCTGGCCCAAGCTCATATACACTTCAGATGGCTTTCTACACACCTCATACTCCCCAGATACCTCCTCCGATAGGGATGCAAATACCTGTCAGCTTTGGATCAAATCAATCCACATGGTCACTGGTGTCTGCATTTGTTTAGCCACTTTCTCGAATGAAATTCAAAAGGCTTTCCCAGCCTTCTCATCAAATTTAGAGAATGCCTGGATGCATTTAAACAGAACCTCGTTCGGCCATTGGTTACAATAGGGTTGCTCAACCGCACTATCCTCCTCATCCCACCGACATTCTACCTTCATCTCCGCCTTCTATATCAACTTTCCTCTCTAATTGCTAACGTTTTAAGTTGAAACTCTCTGCTTTTCTTCTATCCTTTTCTCTCTTTCTTCTTCGTTTCCCTTTCTTTTATTTCTACTTTTCATCATAATTCAAACTCTTTCAATTCCTTCTCAGGTTCAAAGACCATCATTTGAAATTGAATTCCAGCCATTTCCAAAGAGTCTGATGGCGGTTCTACTAAACGTAATTGCCGATCTATAGCTGTAATTATCTCTCATTTTCTCACAGACAATCGCAACCCTAACTCCAGGTTGTCTGTCAATTCCGAAAGCTTTACCATCATTACCTTTTGTAAAACCGCCAACTTCACTTTTCCACACCCAGAGAACTCTTAAGGACTGAATCTTTTCACACAAAATACTGTTTAAACCAACCAAATTCAACATCCAGAAAAAAGACACTATCAACTACCATATACGACCTTTGAACCCAATAGCCTCCTGGTGCATACTCTCCAGTGTCTGCATGAGCTTACTCTGGATGATTTGGTTTCCTCCCACAATCCAAAGATGTACATGTCAGGTGTATTTGCCATGATAAATTGTTCATAGTTTTCAGGGATGTGTGGGTTAGTTGCCTTTGTCCGGGTAAATGTGTAATAATAGGGTAGAGGAATGGGTCTGGGTAGGTTACTCCTCGGAGGATCAGTGTGGACTTGTTGGGGAGAATGGCCTGCTTGCACACTGTAGGGATTGTAATTCTAAACCCAATTTGGTATTATCGATATAGAACAAGACAAGAGTCCACAGTTTGCTATAGACGAACCGGACTGCCTCAAACTATTTTAAGAAGGTAGGTTGGATGCCAACCTTTCCTTATTTTAAAGGTAGACGTGAGTTGGGTGTTCCAGATGTCAAACTATTCAAACCACCTACCATTAAGCAAAACACAATATATTTAAACACTCTAATGAAAATCCAATTAGAAATGAAGATGAATTTAGAATAATTTTTTTATTGGCAATCTTAACCGAATAATGGATACAGTACCTTCTACTAATGAACTGTTCCAATATATCAACATCCCATAAACACACACCTTCGCAAAAAGGACCATTCAGACATGCATTCTTGCATACAGTTCTCCAATCCAGGAGGAAACACCATCAAGTGAGGTTCCAGAGAGAATACCAGCTGTGGATAATTTACTGAAACTTACAACCCTTCTGGCACCCCAAGCACTTGGTGATTGTTATAGCTACAATATATAAAAAAACCTAGAAATCCTGGTCTGTGCCAGCTGGCCATTGTTACTGCTATTTATTTTAAAAACCCTAAAAGCCCCATAAGTTATTTACTTGAGCCGTTTTCAGTCGGAAGTTTTGCCTTTAAGGTCTCTTACTAAAAAAAGGGAGAAAATAACCTCTTATTTAACAAGTGACAGCATTGTCAGGCAATTTATATGCGTGGTCCTTTACTCAGTGGGCTTCCTTTTGTTACTAATCGCATGGTCACCTGAGAGCGACAGCCACAGGTACAGACCAAGTTACAAGGATGTTTCTCATAACATCTGAAACACGCCTGTCCATGGACCATCACATGGGACATACCGGGAAGTGAACAACAGCTTGACACACCCCATTTCATTATTTCTGAGCTACACAATGCCAGCACTCGATACATTAGGGAGGCCAAAACCCAAGACCAGGGAAAGAAAGAAAGGGACAAGAGATTCACATTAAAGACAGAAACAGACAGTTAATTAACTGAAAAGATGTTGTGGAAATATGTGGAAAACGTCAGGGCAGTGGGACTAACTGGCGAAGTGAGATCTTCGAGAGTAAAATTACAAGAATGAGAACAATGAATAAAGGCATTGTCAGATCAGCTGAAATGGTTTGTTACATCAAGTTCTCAATCTGCTTCAGAGAACACCACAAACAACATAAACTGGGACAAGGTGACAGCCCAGCATGGAGAGCTGTGCAGAGCATGCTAGTGTGTTCCTCAGTAAACTGCACGATCTGCACAGCATAGAGAATATTGCAAACTTGACTATCATATGCTAACTATACTCGCAACAGATTTACTGCTTACAGTGGGAAGGTTTGCTCTCTCTGCGTGTGTGTGTGTTCATCAGAGACTGAGAGAGAGTGTGTGTGTGTGTGTGTGCACGCGATTGGCGTGGTTGAGTGCAAAACTCATTGTTTGAGAAGGAACGCACATGGAGGAAATTATTTTAAATACGAACAACAGGCAAGCTTTTTGTTAATCAGTAGAGAGAACGAGAGAGGTTTCATGGACAAATGAGCTAAAGTGTTTGAGAATGTTAAAATAAAGGCATTGCCAGACACAATAGCAATATCCATCGGCGTGCACATGAATGACAGATGGATGGGAGTTTGGTGTGAGGTTGAATCAGATTTGCTTCAGCAGGTTTGAAGCCCGGAGTGTCAGCAGCAGATTATTGGCTTCATTAAGACTGTATTTCATAGCTCAAGGTTCAAACAACAGATCGAATAAACCAGTGAGATATATTCTGGAGTGGTGAGTATTTCAAGTTAGAAATGTTCAGGGTATGGTGTCAAGAATTAGCTCATAGTCAAAGGGATCTCCCACAGTTGTGACCTGACTGCTTCAGCTGCAGATATTGGCCAGGGAAGGGATGGAAACAGTGGAAGGAAGTGGAGTTTGTAACCAGAAGAGTAGAAAGTGACCTCCATGCTCTTAACAGTAAAGGCAATGAGACAATGCATTGTGGTTCTCCCCTGAAACTGAATAGTTCAACATAGTAACACTGCCAGAGCAGAGAGGGAGACAGAAATTGAACACCTTCATTAATGTAGTTAGTAGTGGTCTGTAGAGTGAATATCTGGATTGAGAGATTGGATTGTAACAATAATAGTGGCAGGAAGTGTAGACTATATGAAATAACAATAATACACTCATGACCGGTTTATAGAAAACAAAATCTAGATAGTGACACTCACCAGGAACACCAACGATAGCCAGGAAGGGATAATAAAAGTATTGAATAATGTGAAGAGCGAAATATATCCGCGACGATAATGACATCCAATCAAATTCAGAAAGATACCAAACATAATCGGATAAGCTCCTGTATATTGTTGGAATATTCCTGTCTAATGTTCTCAGATTCTGACCCATTGTTGGAATATTTCAGTCTAATGTTCTCTGATTCTGATCCATTGTTGGAACATTCCAGTCTAATGTTCTCAGATTCTGATCTCTCCTCCCCCTCTCTCTGGATCTGCTGATCCCTATCAGTGTTGTCAGTGATGCTCCCGCTCATGTTATGGGTTGACACATTGAACGGAGCCCATTTATCATTAAAAGATTGAAACCCTCCACTGGGATAATTCGAATCCATGGAGATTGGCATTAATCACAGTCACTGAACAAACAGGCTCCGTTAACCAATTCATCACTTTTCATTTACTGGTTTTGGACGGAATGGATAAGGTTGCTGAGGGATGGACCATAAATCTTTCAATATTTTTAATCTTTTTTCCCCTTGTATATGAGAGTATTAACAGAACACTGCAGCGGTCTATATATGTTCCACTCTGTTTATGAAAATAGGCAGTTATAAAATGACAGATCTGCTGCGTAAAAAAAAAAACGTCTGGTGGGCACGTTTCTAGATACCTGAAACAAAGTATGGTACTTATTGACCAGTGTGAGGCTACTCCTGGTTTTAATACCCTGTTTTCAAATCCTTTCATAACGTTGAGACAGAGCATTGCGACTGCTGCTCAGTAACAGGCCAAAGCAATTCTGTCCCTATGGGCCCCTTACAGAGGGATAGGAGAAGGCCATTCAGCCCATATTAACCTGTTGCTACTTGAAAAGGTGGAAAGTTGGAATATTGGCACATTTTGCCAACAGAACCATTCAAAACAAAGAGATTTGTCACTGCAGCTGTATCAGGTGTCACTGAGAGGGCACCTGGAGTACATTGTGTTGTCTGTGTTTCTATAACTGAAAAGGAATGGACCTCCATCAGATACAGTTGACCGGCTGCTCGTAATCCACAGGTTGCTGTGTCTCGGATCTGTTACACAGGGACAGGAGGAGGCCATGCAGCCTCTCGAGTGTGTTTAGAAGAACTGGAGGAGGCCATTAAGCCTCTTGGGTCTATTACAGAGCGACAGCATTTCCAGTGTAATACAGAGGGACAGGATGAGCCTATTCAGTCACTCGAGCCCGTTATAGAGGCACAGGAAGTGTTTATTTAACTTTCAAGTTTGTTATGCATAAATATTAGTTTTAAATTAATTATGGAATCGGAAATACTTGATGTCAACATTAAAGTTCTAACTTTGAACAAGGCCAATTTTGAAAGTGTTAGGTGAGCCCTGTGAAAGGCTGATTGGAATACCCTATTCACAGGTAAAGGGATGGTTGGAAAATGCGAGGCCATCAAAATTTGGTTTCAGAGAGTCCAGAGCAAACGTGTTCCTATTAGTGAGAGGGGCAAGGCTGGTGGGTGCAGGGAGTGCTGGATGGCTAGATATGTTGATGTTATGGTCAAGGTAAGGAAGGAGGCATATGTCCGGTAAACAGAGCTGAGATCAAGTGAATCCCGAGAGGTGCATAAGGGCAGCAAGTGTATCATCAATCGGGAAATCGGGCCAGAAAAATGTGGACAAGAGATTGCTTTGGAAATTGGGTTAATGAGGCATTGAAGATATTCTACAAATCCTTTAATGGCAAAAGATTAACTCGGGAGACAATCGGGCCCCTTAAGGATCAGGAAGGCTACCTATTTATGGAACCACAACAAATTTGAGGGATACGAAACAAGTATTTCTCCTCAGTATTTAATGTGGAGGAGGTTACAAAAACGAGAGAATGAAGAAATATGCAATGATACCTTGAAAAGTGTCTATATTACAAGGAGGTGTTGGACATTTTAAAACACATAAAGGTGAACTAATCCCTGGGACCTGATCAGTTGTATCCCAGATGTTTGCGGGAAGCTAGGAAATAGATTGCTTATGCATTTTGCTGATATATTTGTAACATTGATTTTCACAGGTGAGGTGTCAAAAGACTGGAGGGCTGCTAACATAGCGCAATTATTTAAGAAAGTAAAGAAAAAAGAGGTAACTCTAGATTGGTGAGCATGACGTCAATGGTGACTAAATTGTTGGAGGAGATTTCGAGGAAAAAGATCGATATGTATTTGGAAAGACAAGGACTGAAGAGGGCTTTGTACAATTGAAATTACGTCTCACTGACTCGGTGAAATTTTTTGAGGAAGTGATGAAGATGATTGATGAAGGCAGGAGAGTGGATGTTGCCTTTATGGAATTCAGTAAGAAAACCAAAATGTTCTACATGGTAGACTGGTTAGCAAGGTCAGACTGCCTGGGATCCAGGGAGAACTCGCCATTTAGGTCCAAACTTTTCTTGAATATTGGAGACAGGGCGTGACAGTGACATTTGTTCATTAAACTTGGAGACCTGTGACCAGTGGCATGCCGCAAAGATCAATAGTGGGTCCACTGCCTTTTGTCACTGATACAAATCATTTACATTCGAGTATATGAAGTATGGTCAGTAAGTTTGTAGATAATACCAGATTTGGTGGTGTCGTCGACAGTGATGAATGATCTCTCAGACTATAATGGGACTTTGTTTAGGTGAACCGAGGAGTGGCAGATAGAGTTTATTTTAGTTAAATGTGAGGTGTAGCATTTTGGCAAGACATATCAAGGCAAGACATGTAGGTAGGGCCCTGTGGAAAGCTGCCAATCAAGGAGAATTCCATAGAAGTTATCGAATCCCGACAGTGAGGAAACAAACGTTTCGGCCCATCGAGGCCACACCGACCCTCTAAACAGTATCCCACTAGACAAACCCCTACCCTATCCCTCTGAGCCTGCATTTTCCATAGCTAATCCACCTCGCCTGCACATCCCTGGGTACTTTACGCAATTTAGCATGGTCGATCTACCCTTATCTATATATCTTTATACTGTCGGAGGAAAACATAACATCTGTAGGAAACTCATACAGACACGGGGAGAATGTGCAAACTCCACACAGGCAGTCATTCAAGGATGGAGTTAAACCCAGATCGTTGCGCTCTGAAGCAGCAATGCTAGTCACTGAGCTACTGTGTCACCTTGTGGTGCAGGTTCTCTGTTCCTTGAAAGTGCCATCACAGGTAGACAGGTAGATAAATGTCCAGCGGGGGGAGATGTGCAGACCTCACTGGTTTATTCATATATAAACACAGGTTGTTCCAGTTTTCGGAAACACTGTGTTAGATCAGTGTGGGGAAACCTGCTGGAAGTGACAGGATGTGCAGCTCCCATCCAGTTACAGCACCATATCTCCACTGTACCTTGACAAGTTTTGATGCAGATGTGAAAATCATTGCAAGGGAGAGATGTAAATGGAAACAGTTGAAACACCAATAGTTCTGATTAAGGCGAGTATCCCACAAGTATTTAAAGATGAAATAACTGAGATATTATCCGATGAGGTTCTGTGAATGGTACAAGGAAGGAAGAGGGGGTTAGTGATGTTATAGTGGTTGCACTATAAGCCTCCAAATCATCAATGGGAATTAGAGGAACAAATATGCAGGGAAACTGGTGAGAGTAGCAGGAGCATTAGGATTGTTATAATAGGTGATTTAAATTTTTCTAACATAGACGGGGACATGCAGATGGTTAAGAACTTCGATGGAACGTAGTTTCTTAAGTTTGTTCAAGAAAGTTTCCCCAAGCAGTATATAAAGGGTCCTACACGTGAATGGACACACTCGACCTACTGTTGGGAAATAGGGATGAATAGGTGACGGTGGTAAAGTGGGGGAGATTTTTGGGAAAAGTGACTGGCGTTGTATTAATTTTAAAATAGTTATGGGAGGGACAAAATTGATCCACAGATTCAAGTTCTAAATTGGGGCAAGGCGTATTTTGTTGGAATTAGACAGAGGATTGCAGGGGTTAATTGGAGTAGTTTGTTTTCAGGGAAAAGGATATTGGGCACGAGGGAGGGTTGTAAAAGTGAGATAGCTCGAGTTCAAGGTTTATATATTCCTGTGAGGGTGAAGGGAAAGTGAGGGTGGAAGTGAAAACCCTGGATGACAAGAGATATTGAGGCTCTGACCAACAAAAAGGAGGCGTGGTTCAGGTACAGGCAGCTGGGATCAAGGGAATCTCTGGAGGTACACAGGGGATACAGGAGTTTACTGAAGCGGAAATCAGGAAGGCAAAAAGGGAGCATGAGATAGCCTTGGCTGAGAAGATTAGGGTGAAACCAAGTTCACTATAGTAAAGAAAAAGAACAACTAGAGAGAGAATAGGATGCCTTAAAAACCAAAATAGGCACGCATGTGTAAAACTACAAGAGATGGTTGAGGTCCTCAATTTCCCCTCTGTGTTTACCATGAAGAAAGACATGAAGACTTGTGACCTTTGGGAGGTTAATTGTCATATCTTGGTACTGTCGAAATCACAGTAGAGGTGCTGCTGGACATATTAGAATGCACAAAGTCAGATAAATCTCTTTGTCCTGACCAGATATATCCAAGAGCACTGCAAGAGGTGAGAGAAGACAGACGCCAAGGTCCTGGAAGACTGGGCAGTAACAAATATATAGTGCCCTTCTTCAAGAAGGGCTGCAAATAAATGCCTGGGAAATACAGACCAGTAAGCTTCACATCTGTTTGCGGTAAACTACTTGAGAAGGTTCTGAGATACAAGATATGCATGCATTTGGAAAGACAGTGTTTGACTTGGAGCAGTCAGCATAGCTTTGTGCATGGCAGATCATGCCTTACAAATTTTATTAGGGTTTTTTAAGGAAGTGACCAGGAAAGTTGTCGAGGACAGGGCGGTCAACATAATCTATATGGATTTCAGTAAGGCCTTTACTAAGATTCCACATCAAAGGCCGCTTTAGAAGGTTACATCGCACAGACTCTAAGGTAAGCTGGCAATTTGGCGATGCAATTGCTTTGACATTATAAAGCAAATGGCTATGGTGGAGGTATGCTTGTCGGACTGGAGGCCTGTGACTAGTGGAGTGCCTCAGGGGTCTGTACTGTCTCCATTGCTGTCTGTTATCTAGATCAATGATATAGTCGAGAGTGCACAATGCAGGTTAGTAAGTTTGCAGATGGCACTAAAATAGGAGGTATTGTTTACAGTGAGGAACATTATGAGAAATTGCAGCACTACCTTGATCAGCTGGGGAAGTGGGCTGAGAAATAGCAAGTGGAGTTTAATATAGATAAATGCAACATCTTTCATTTTGGAAAGTCAAATTCAGGTGGGAGTTTAATGGTGAATGAGAGGGCCTTAAGGAGTGTAGTGGAACAAAAGGATGTTGGAAATCAGGTGCATGGTTGTCTGAATTTGATTCGCAGATATACAGGACAGTGAAGAAGGCTGTTGGCACACTGGCCTCAATCAGGGCATTGAGTATAGAAGTTGGGACGTTCTGTTGCCGTTGTACAGGATGTTGGTAAGGCTGCAGTTGGAGTATTGTGCTCAGTTTTGTTCACCTTGCCCTAGAAAGGATATTATTGAACGAGAAAGAATGTACAAGAAATTTATAAAGATGTTTCCTGGGCTAAAGGGTCTGCATTATAGGGAGAAGTTGGACAGGTTAGAACATATTTCTTCACAGCGTAGAAAACTGAGGGGGATTATATAGAAGTGTACCTCTTATCAAATCATGAGAACCATGCATAGGGTGAATATTTCAGTTTTTTTGCAAGGTTGGGAAACCAAGGACTAGAGGACATCTGTTAATATTTGGAGAGGACAAAAATAAAAAGGAACCTGAGGGTCAACGTTTTTACACAGACTGTGTTTTGCCTTTGGACTGAGCTGCCAGTGGAAGTGGTTGAGGTGGGTACAATAACAACATTAAAAAGGTATTTGGATAAATACATGGATAGGAAAGGAGCAAGGGCAGGGAATTGGGGTGAGTGTGGATGCACATTCTCGCCGGCATCTACCAGCTGGGCCGAAGGGCCTGTTTCCATGCAGTAAATACGTGTGTTTCAGGATAAAGACAGAGAGGGACAGACTGAGAAAAAATGTTATGGAAAGATATGTTCACAGGTTTTAGAATGTTGATAGGAAGACATTTCGATAGTATCATGCAACACGGGTCAGTATTATGAAGAATTATGAGTGAATGGAATAATGCTGTGAGTTCAGGCGATGGGGAGTTTTGAATGAGCATTTGTTCTGCAACTTTGTAACTGGGAGTGAGGACAGCAGAGTCTTCGGCTCATTGAACTGTATAAAACAGTAATTTGTCTCAGTGTCATTTTCATTGAGTGTGACAGAAAGATTGTCTGTATGAAGCTGAGCTAGTTTCCTGATGCTATCCTATCGAACTCACCTCATTAAATACTACCCCCACCCCACCCACCTCTCATTGAATGCCAGCCCGATTCTCCCACCCATCATTATTGGAGGTACTCACAGTCGCCAGGATTTCCCTAGATATTCCGTGTTCCCTGTCACTGGTGCCATCTTTAAAAGGCCAAGGGGCACACGGCTGAGCTTTCTCAGTTTGGAGCTGCCGTGTACAGTTTACCCCGATCATGGCAGATAGTTTGTTGACGGTGCATGGTGTGCATAGTGGATGGGCTAGTGCAGAGCGGGGCCATTGCCTTCCCAGAGGGGGCCATACCACCAGACCCACCGAGCATGGTCTGTGCTCACCACCAAATTCAGTGTAGCATCTGCGGCCTGAAGAAATGTCCAGCAAAACAGGACAAGCATCAATAACCTTCTCCGGTCTGTCAGGGTAATTGGTCTCTCTACTCCCTCACACTCACTGTATATCTGTTATAGCACGACCAAGGCTCATGCTCCACCACTCTCACTGCCGCATGCAACAGCTTCGCTCTCTCTCTCTCTCGCCTTTGCAATACCCCCCAACACAGTTAGAGAATATTCTGGAGAACACCGAATATGGAATGTTCCAGATAGTGTTCCAAATAATGCCCAGTTTCAGGAAAATGGCAGTGCCCCAGTGTTTAACCACAAAAGAGGAAGGAGTAGAGATGCACGTTTTCGAAATCACATATATTTCAAACCATGTTGAGGCCATCAGCCCTTCAAATGTGCTCTAGCATTTAATAAGTTCCCAGCTGATCTGATGCTTTTCTCAGATACAGGAGCTTTCAGTCATTCAACCCTCTGCGTTCCTGTCACTGTCCAGACGGCACTCAGGCACTTTTACCCCAATTTTCTTCAAGCGCCTGTTTGAGAGCATTTCCGATGAAACGCACTCTCCTAACAGTATATTCCATCAACTGTATACTTTCATGCAACAGTCAGCATGCTTTACACAAACCAAACAAAAATATACTCTTATTTTATGGTTATAGATATCCAATCACACTATGTAATTCTGGTTATTTCAGTTGACTCACCATAATGATATTACAACAAAAACAACTTCTAAACACGTCTTGTTATAAAATACAATTTCGAGCAGAGAATGTTTTTACCCTTGATGGGCCCAAGGGCTTTTAATCACACTGTAAGGATTCGACTAATTCTAAATCACTCAAGTAAGACACACCCTTTGCTGCCCACAGTTTAAACCTGGAAACCATTATCCCAGGATGACAACCCGGTATACCAATTATAGGGGTAAGAAACATGGTTTTGACTGTATTGCCCTCAATGTGACGCATTGTCATTCATGCTTTAACAGTATTGATAATTATTGGGTTATGACAATACTCCATAAATATTCTAATTTTGTCTAAGACCAGCAGACCAATAAGGGTCCACTTTGTCCGAGAGGGTTCAATATCTAATCCTATTGACGCCGAGTCCTCAGCGGCCCAGGCACTAACATAGGATAAAAAAGACCTGAATTCATAACTTTTAATCTGGGAGATCTAATCCCAACAATGTGGGGTAGTTAAAATTTGGTTAGCTTGATAGAGAGTCGCTTATGGTGCCAAATGAAAGAGTTAACCAGCCATAAAATTTGCTAAATGTCTGTCTGGGAAACATCAAAGGAAGCTTTCACACGGGTTACAATAAATGAGGAAGAACGTTCATTTTAAGAACAGCTATCCGACCTAGCCAGGATATTGGAGGTGCCTCCCTTCTTTGAAGGTCTTGTTTAATTTTTCAAACATATGGACATAGTTCATGTTAAATAAATGATCAAAAACGGATGTAATGAATATTCTGAAATAGAGAAACCTCCCTCCCCCCACCCACCCCCATCCATTTAAAAGGAAAACAGGAATTACCCTCAAAATCTGGTATTTCCCTAAGACCTCTCATAGGCATGGCCTCCAACTTTGCAAAATTAATCTTAAAGCCCAAAAAGGCGAGGAGCGATTTAATGCATTGGATCACGTGAGCTGCCGAAATTGCGGGATTTGACAAAAATATAAGACCTTCATCTACAAACAACATAATCTTATGTGACTTCTATCCCAAATCTGGGGCAAGTATGTTGGGGTAATATTCCCAATTGTGCAGGATGCCAGCGAACCTAAGATTGGTTCAGGGATGGGGAAGAGATCAACCCTCTTGTGCTATATATGCGGGTTCAAGAAGAAAATGAAATCTCTACTTGTGAAGTAGAACTGCCTCCAGACATCCACCAGCTCTGATTCTGCACACAAATCCACTAATTACGTACATTATAACGAGGGTATTGGGGACCTTTGGACATTCTGTCCACCGTTGAAATATCCTCTACAATAATGTGCCACGATGCAAGATAACTTAATTTGGGAAATGTATCTACCAGGATTTTAAGCGGGTGCACTGGGTGGCAATTCAAAACACTGCATTAATTCCCATAGTTCAAGGCTTTGAGGATTATGATCCTTCCATGAGTGTTTAATACAAACTAGTGATTTAAATGGAAGATTCTTACTATCCATTCTGACTTTTCCCCTACTCACAGTATTAAAAGACGCGAAATAAACCCGATCAAAGCCGCCCTGCTGTAACATCATATGTTCCTTGTCATCACGGTGCATCTCCTGCAATAGGCAACATCCACCCTCTTTGATCTTAAGACGAGAAATTACATTTTTACTCTTGACTGGCAATTCACTGCCCTTAATGTTTCAGGTACACCATTTAACCACATAATAATCCATAACACATTGCAGCAACATTTGAATTCGAGAGAGTTTCACATCGAATTACACATCGCTGAGCATTAATGATAAAACACTCAGCGACCCTAAAAACGATACAAACTATTACTACTACAACTAACAAGCTAATCACATAAAAAAAAATGAACGAAACAAAATCCGAACTGCCAATGATACTTTATATGGAAATTTACCCTGCCCATTGCGGGTGCTTACATATCCCAAAACTTTATCTTCTCCCCGCTACCAATATGGCATTCAGGGCAAATAATAACAAAAACCAGGCTTCAACTGTCCTTAGGTCGGCAGTTGTCATCACAACTACCTTTGTAACTCCCTCCAACTTGAGCCACACCTCCGACACAAGCAAAGAAAGAGAAAACAAGTAGTAATACTAATGAAGAAGTTAAAAGTGTGAACTCTACCCATCTCTGACTATAATTTAACACTGGTTAATACCAGAAAAATCCAACAAAATTTCTTTAAGGGAGAAACATGATTATCTAAACATCCAGCTTTCTTTAAATTATCCACAAAGTTTTCGCTTTCTCTGGAGAATCAGACGAGTTAATTGACCCATTCAAAGCAATACAGAGCACCGCTGGAAACCTTAAGGGATACTGAATCCCGAGTTCCCTTACTCTTCTCTTGATATCATCAAAAGATTTTCTTTCCTGAATCACCGATGCTGAAAAGTCATAAAAGAACATAATCCTGGAGCTCTCGTGGATTAAAGCCATCGGAAACCACACTGAGCTTCCATCAGTCTTTGTTTATCCCTGTAACTATGTAGTCGCACAAGGACAGGGCAAAGGTGTTGGTCTGAGTATAACCACCGTGCCGTAACCCAATGAACTTCAGCTTCGAAGTGAAGGAATCACAGCAGCCAGATCAAAGCTGACCACCTGCCGTCTGGCTCAGCTGATCGACGATGTGAACATTCTTCGTCCTCTCCCTGTTCTCGAGGTGGTCATCTTGTTCAGTTAAGGTATGGACCTGTATTTCAAGGAGGAGGATCCTCTCCCGAGAGGAATTGATCACAGTCTCTGTCAATGCAGTTCGGCACTTGACATTGTATGTTCTGTTTCCAAGGCTGTCGAGTTGCTGCTCATGTTTTTGGAGCACGTCTGAGAGCGGTTCTAGCCACAGCTGGACTTCTGTTCAGTCATGCCTTCAATCATTTCACATAACTTGGTGAATTCAGTGACCAAGGCCTGGTGAGTAACTGGGTCCATGGAACGAGCAGAGTGGGTTGCAGCTACAGCCTCAGGCCTGCTCGATGCTTCTGACGGGCGCACTGCATGTTGTGACTTGATCGATCCTTTCCCATGTTTTGTCATTTCCACTTGATGAAACGGGATTAGTAAAGATTCTATCGCTCTTTTTAGTGTTGAATGTTAAGTAACTGGCTGGGATGGGGTGGGTTAGAGAACCACTTTGCCTGTGCTCTGATGCAGACCCCATTAAAACAGACCTTTCAGATCGCCACCATCTGGGCTTCCCCCTTAACATTTTATCGATATTACCATTTGGTTTTGAATTATATTCCTGGATGTTCTGGAGCAGTGTCATTTGGTGCCACTGTCTACATTTACCCCCATACCGCATATTACTGCCAATCCCTGATAATCCTCGACACCGTTGTTATTTATGAACCTTCTGTCTGTTCCTCAAAATTATTCAATATCTCTGCCTCCAATGCTCTGTGGGGAAAAGAGTTACAAAGAACCACAACACTGAGAGAAAAGAAAATAAAACTCAAGATCTGAGTGTGAGATTATTTTTTCTTTGTCTCCTTCTCTGAGAAAGAATATAATTACGTTAGAAGCAGTTCGGCGATGTTTCACTTCACGCATTCCAGGAATGAGTACCTTATATTATGAAGGATTTAACAGGTCACACTTGGAAAGAGAGATGATCTTATTGAAACGTACAAGACCTAGATGAGAGTGGATCAGATAGATACCCACTGGGTATAGACCAAATTTCTTGCCATTTTCACAGAATCTCTACAGTGTGGAAGCAGGGCATCCCATCCATCAACTCCACACTGACCCTCCAAACAGCATCCACCGGACCTGCCCCCCTACCCTATCCAAGTAATCCTGCATTTCCCATGACTAACCTACCGAACCTTCACATCCCTGGGCATGAAGGGCAATTTAGCATAGCCAATCCACTCTCAGCTGCGGATCTTTGGACTGTTGGAGCATTGGGAGGAAACCCACACAGAAATCTGCAGAGAGAATGCTCAAACTCCACACATAGCGTCGCCTGAGGTTATATTGAACGCAGCTCCTCGATGATGGGAGGGAGCAGTGCTAACCAGATATCCACCATGCACATCCATCAGTTCTATTAGTTATTTGTGGCTGACTAAAGAAATCTGCCTGACTTGTTCCTGTCACTGAACCTGATGCAGTCTGAGAACTTTATGATCGGCCATATCACCAACCTGGTTACATTTAAAGTTTACTAGGAGAATAGTTCATCAACTTTGCTAACACCTTCCACCCGACCTCAAATTTACCTGGACAGTCTCAGACACCTCTCTCCCCTTCCTAGACCTCTCCATTTCTATCTCAGATGACCGACTAAACATGAATGTTTACTATAAACCGAATGACACCCACAGCTACCGAGGTTACACCTCCTCCCACCCTGCCCCCTGTAAAAATGCCACCGCATGTTCCTAATTCCTTTGCCTCCGCTGCATCTGCTCCCAGGGAGACCAATTCCAATACTGAATAACCCAGATGGCCTCCTTCTTCAAAGACCGCAATTTCTCCTCCGACGTGGTTGGCGATGCTCTCCACCGCATCTCCTCCACATCCCGCTCCTCTGCCCGTGAACCCCGTCCCTCCAATCACCAAAAGGACAGAACCCCACTGGTCCTCACCTCCCACCCCACCAACCTCCATGTCCAACGTATCATCCTTCGTCATTTCCGCCACCTCCAAACAAACCCCACCACCAAGGATATATTTCCTTCCCCACTCCTATCAGTGTTCTGAAAAGACCACTCCCTCCGCGACTCCCTCGTCAGATCCACACCCCCCACCAACCCAACCACCACTCCCGGCACCTTCCCGTGTAACTGCAAGAAATGCAAAACATGCGCACACACCTCCCCCCTCACTTCCCTCCAAGGCCCCAAGGGATCCTTCCATATCCGTCAGAAATTCACCTGCACCTCCACACACATCATTTACTGCATCCGCTGCACCCAATATGGCCTCCTCTAAATTGGGGAGACAGGCCGCCAACTTGCAGAACGTTTCAGAGAAAACTTCTGGGACACCTGCACCAACCAACTCAACCGCAGTGTGGCTGAACACTTTAAATACCCCTTTCACTCTGCCAAAGACATGCAGGTCCTTGGCGTCCTCCATCACAAGACGGTGGCAACACGACGCCTGGAGGAAAAGCACCTCATCTTCCGCCTAGGAACCTTCCAACCACAAGGGATGAATGCAGATTTCTCCAGCTTCTTCATTTCCCCTCTCCCCACCTTTTCCCAGTCCCTCATACTCAGCACCGCCTTCTTGAGCTACAATCATCTTCCCGACCTCTCCACCCCACCCCTCTCCAGCCTATCACCTTCACTTTAACTTCCTTCCCTCTATCGTATTCCCAACGCCCCTCCCCACAAGTCCCTCCTCCCTACCTTTTATCGTAGCCTGCTTGGCACACCCTCCTCATTGCTGAAGAAGGGCATATGCTCGAAATGTTCATTCTCCTGCTCCTTTGATGCTGCCTGGCCTGCTGCGCTTTTCCAGCAACACATTTTTAAGCTAAATTTTAAATTTGTTGGGAGCAGTGGAGGAGTGGAATAAAAATGAAACAGTGACACCCTCCAACCTCAGTCAGAGCAGGAATTCGGTGAAATTCACCAAGTGGGAATTTATTCCAGTGGAAATTCTCTTTTCCCGAAGTTTGGGATGGCTGAATCTTTATACTATATCGAGGCTGGCTTCGATATAATATAAAATGATTTTCCGCAAACAGGTGCATCAGGGATAGTGGTGCATCAGGAGCAAAGTGCAGCTGGGAACACAATGAGATGAACCACAATCTTATTTACTGGTGGAGTAGTGTCAATGGGCTGAATGGCCCACTCAGGTCCCTCAGCGCCATGTTCTGATGTTACGTTCAACCCTTCGGACCTGCTACACAAAGGCACATCGAGGCCACTCCGATGGTGAGATGTAGTTTTGGAAAACTACTTGCAAAATTCAGGCTGGGTCAGGAGCCCACCGCCAACCCCAAGCTTTCTTTTAGGCTTACCCACTCTGTAACCTCTGCTCCAGATGTGGGTCATGTTACAGACTTAAATACGCTGGGTATACAGCCCCTATACCCCACCTACAGTTAACTGAAACAAATCATCTGTTGTCCCTGAATGCAACATTGTGCAACATGACTTCCAGGAAAATAACCTGTTCGTTTCCAATAGCGTAACATGTGAAATTAATAAATAGGAACAGAAGTAGGTCATTCGCCCCCTCAAGCTAGCCCTGTCATAAAATAATAACGTGGCTGATCTACTCCAGGGCCCAACTCCACTTTCATGCTGACTCCTGTATCTCTCGACATTTCTCTGGGTTAGGGAATTCCAGATATTCACTACCTTCTGAGAGAAGGCATCACTTTGCATCTCAGATTGAAATCGATGTTCCTTATTCGGTATCTGTATCCTCGAGTTCGACATTCTGCCCAGGAATGGGAGCAACTTCTCACCATCTACCTTCTCAAGCCCGCTTTGTATCTTGTATATTTCAACAGTATCACTCTTCATTCATTTAAACCCCAATGAATAATCACCTCACCATTATAGAGATTCTGAATAACTCAACCCTTTCATCTCTGGAAGCCGGTTAATGATCCAACCTAGTTACTTGCTGCATCAGCATGCTGACGTTATGTTTCATACTCAGGAAGACTCCAATCACTTTGTACTCCTCCTTTTCTGGAAGTCCTCTCCATTAAATAACAGCCAGCCTTTTGGTTCTCAGTGTCTTACTGGTGGAGTAGTGTCAATGGGCTGAATGGAAGGGTTGCCGCAACAGAAACCAGAGTAGGTCACTGAATACAGGGCTGATGGGTGAATGGGTCTCGGTGTGAACTGGGGGACAGTCAGTAGAATTGAACTTTAGATATTGCAGCTAACTCGGATGTATATTGCACTCAGCTCCCTACTTCAGGCTGTCAGTATAGATTGCAATAACTGATGCCATCGGACTGATATGTGTGGTGCTCCAGCAGATACACCTTTATCATAAAGATCCATTAATCCTGACTCTCCGATTTCTATGTGTTAACCAGTCATCATCGTATGTTAATACATTATCTGTCATCCTACAAGCTTCTGGTTTGAGTAAGATCTTTTATTTTGTAATACCCTGCGGAAAATCTCTGAAAAGCCTCTTTCTACTAGATCCCCTTTATCAAGTCCGCTTGTTATATTTCCAGGCATCTCCAGAAATCTTTGCATGATCTTACAGGGCAAAATATAATTTCCTTTTCACAAACCCGCACTGACACTGCGTGAAGCTTTTCTTAATGTCCATGCTGGCCAGGTTTTCCAATCTAAACTAGCCCCATCTGCTTTCATTTGGCCCATAGGCCTCTAAATGTTTCCCATTTGTATGTTTGTCCAAATGAGTTTTAAATCTTATAGCTGTACTGGCATCGACCACTCTTCCTCTGAAAGCTCATTCTATACCCGTACCACTCTGTATAAAAACACTGCCTCTGCGTCCCTTTTAAATCTTCCCCCTTTCACCTTAAACCTATGCCTTCTATGGTTGAACTCTCCCCTCCTGTGGAAAAGCCCTTGGCTATTCACCCGATGCGTACCTCTCTTGATTTCATAAACTTCTATAATGTCAGCCCACAACCTTCTACACTCCATCTGATACTAACTTCAAGAACAAGCATTTAAAGATAAGCGCTGCAAATTTGAAACTATATTAAACATGACAGTAAAATAATACTCAGTCAAAACTTCATACTATTATTTGTTTTTCTCCTTATTACAATACTGAGGCAGCATGAAACGCTTATTTAGTGCCAATAACAAGTCACGCACCTGAATTTATTTGTCTAACGGGGGTGATGATCTCGACAATGAAAACGTAACTATGGCCAGATTTATATAATACCATATAGTCAACATTCCCCCTCCTGGCCTCCCAATGACCTTGTGTGCTTGTGTCTTCCTTATCTTGCACTCAATAGAGATAACCCCTTTCCCCATCGCATCTTAATTTAAACTCATTTCACAGAATCTTCTTTTATCTTTTGCCACACCCTCTTTCCCCTGTCACCCATTCCCCAACTCTGGCTAGGGATTTGAAGCACATTTTCCAATCATTTTGAGCTCTGAAGAAGTGTCACACTAGACTTGAAACACTAATCCTGTTTCTCTGTCCCTGCAGATGCTGACAGACCTGCTGAGTTTCTCCAGAAATGAATAGCGGCACAGAACATATTTTCAATTACAAAATAATGATCGATACTGGAAATAAAAATATCAAAAATTGCTAGAGAAACCGGGAGCTTTTTAGAAGGTTCACTGGACCTGAAAGTTTATATCTGCATTCACTTCATAAAATGCTGCAACATCTTCAGCAATTTCTTCAGCAATTTCTGTTTTTGAACAATTTCCAACGACATATTGTCAAAGATGCTCAAACATCCTGTCCAACATGGAGCGCCGTACACTGGGAACTGAACGATAACACATGGTGACAAGTTCCTTAACTCTGGAACTGCATAAGGCTGGCATCACTGACACTGCAGTGGTCTGAATTATGGTCAGGGAGGAAAACAGAAGGAAACACATTCACTTCAAATACAGAAGATGGCATTACTGAAAGGAAAAGATTTAGATTAGTACCTAAAATTGATTGAGTTAAAGTAACAAATTGGAGGCGTGACACCAAGGAAAGAATTTCAGCAGAATGAGAATTAGAAAATGGAAGGGTTGCCGCATCAGAAACCAGAGTAGGTCACTGAATACAGGGCTGATGGGTGAATGGGTCTCGGTGTGAACTGGGGGACAGTCAGTAGAATTGAATTGTAGATATTGCAGCTAAAACTGGGTTATCATCTGATGCTGTAGGTCACAGCAGCAACAGCAGAAGCAGAATTGTATTCAATGACAATCTGTAACCTTTCCCCCAGGATAATGTCTCAGTCCACCATTACCCTCAAGCCGATCTATAGTTCAGTGACGAGTGTGGGTGAACATGCCAGGGTCAGTACCATGTGTACCTTTATATGATGAAAACCCATTAAAGCTACCGCAATTGGCTGGTTTCTCTCAAAGCAGCAGAACGAACATCTGGTACAGAGGCAGAAATTATACCACGAGTAACAAATCAGATCGAAGCACTGTCATCCTGCCAAATCCAAGCATAAATGTCGATGGACCATTAAACAACTTACTGGGGGAGAGGACTCCACAAATATCCCCATCCTAAATAATGGAACAGTCCTGTACATCAGTGTAAAAGTCAAGTATGTGGTGTCTGCACTATCCTCAGCCAGACGTGTTGAGTGGATGATCCAACTTACCCTATCATGATGCCCACAGAATCACAGATGGCAGTCTTCAACCAATTCGATCCGCTGCACGTGACATGAAGAAACCGCTGAACACAGTAGATACAACAAAGGCAATGGGCCCTGACCCCATTCCTGCAATGGGACTGAAGACTTGTGCGGTACAATAAGCCGTGTCACTGGGGAAGCTGTTTCATTCCAGCTCCAACTCTGACATCTCCCTGGCAACGTGGAAAATTACTCAGCTATGTCCAGTTTCCTAAGAGGGGAATAAATACAATCTGACCAATTACCACCCCATCAGTCCCATCACGACAGTCAAATTGGTGGGACTTCTATTCGACAGAGCTGTCAAGTAGCACAGAAATAACCAGCTCAGTGTGGTTTCAGATAGGTCTCCATGTGGAGATGATGCGGTCTTGGAATTGTCATTGGATTACTAATACAGACCAGGCTCATGCTTGGGCAGCTGGTGGAAGATAAAAACAATTATTAACATATCAAGATCTAAACTCTGGTGTCAGTAATAGTGATCTTGTGTCCAATGTTGATTGTAAACATCGATCTCCTTACCCAATGTACTTTCAGGAAGTGAATCTCCCGTGTTTTCCTGGTCTGGCCTAAAAGTGACTCCAGACACACAGCCATGTGATAAACTCTTCAATAGTCCCTGAAACGGCCAAGCAAGACACTCAATTGTATCAACTGCTCCGAACTCTTAAAGAATATACCCGGAGAGAACATCTGCCTCCAACTTTGGTGTCGGGAAAGGGAACGGGAAACATAGTCCTGTTGACCCTGCAGAGACCTCCTTCCTAATGTCTGACGGTTTGTGACAACACTGACTGAGCTTTCCCACAAACTGTACAGGAACTTCGGGAAATGAGTACGTCACACAACACATCGAGCTTTCTCTGTGCAAGTTAATGGTCGAACATCTCCTTAATGCAGTTTTACCCATACAATTTTCATATCCCTTAATATGTTTAAACATTGTGAAATATAAAGTGAGAACTGCTGTAGTCCCTTCAGCCCATCAATTTTGCTCCTCTATTCAATATACAGGCAGTTCTCAGATAACGCGTGTTGATTAAATACAATTTGGTTGCAATGTGATTCATGAACCTTTTTCCATAAAGTGAATTCCCGTTCACTGTGACGCAATTCCTTGCCGGGAACCAACTGAACAGCAAAACCCAGCCTCAGGATCCTCTGTCTGCAAAATGTACAATCAATGTGTTCAGCTAAAACAGGAATGTAATCCGCTCTGGAAGCCTTGAAACTGAGCCTGAAACGGGGAATTGTAGTATCCATTTAGAAAGAACTTTATTTCAAACTGTGGGGAGATTCTTGAGGAGAACTGGAATCTCCCCATCGACATGACGTGGTCAGTCAGCCCCACGCACTTTCTGGTGAAGAGTGTGGTGAAAGGTACACTGCTGTAGTCAGTTTTGAAAGTGTTACATTTACAACACTGTTTTATTACAATATGGGACTTAAAGATTTATTTGGACTGTGCTAGTATGTGTGTTAGCCTAAATTAAATTTTTGGCTTTACTAATATTTTTGGGGGTTCGCCCCTTACCCTCTTTTTCCCATAGACCCCATTATTAATATTGCACGATTTTGCACAACATGGTGTTGCACAGGAACACAGCGACTGAGTTATTGGAGAACAACCTCATTGATAGCTGATCTTCTATCTTCACACGATACTCCGCTCTCTCCCTATCCTTTTAATTTCCAGAAATCCTTAGTTATATTCAGTGCCTAGGTTTCCACAGCCCGAGCTGGGAGATAGTACTCCTGGTTCGCCAGTCTCTGAGTGAAGACATATATTCTCATCTCAATGCAAAGTGACCTCTCTGTACTTAATGCTGTGGCCCCTTGTTTCAGGCGTCCAAGCCAACTTCCAATCTTTCTCGCCCTGTCAGAGTTTTATATATTTCACCCTGATCACCACTCATTTTCCTAAATCCCATGGAATACAGGTCCAGCCGCCCAAAACTCTGCTCCCACAACAAGCCTGTCATCCCAGAGATCAGTCTGGTCATCCTTCCCTGCTCTCCCTCAATGTCAGGTTTGTCCTTTCCTGGGTAAGGAGACCGAAACTGCACACAATACTGTACAATGTTCGGGATGGGGTCTCACCAAGGCCCTGTACAGCTGCAGTAGGATACTCTTACTCCTGCACTCAATTCCCCTGAAATGAAGGTTAATACATCATTTATCTGTCTACCTGCTTTCTGCTCCTACAATATTGCTTTAGTGACTGGTGTACAAGGTGATCGTGATTCTTTTCAATGTTACAGCTCCCCACTTGCTGGGTCGATATACACTGGTCAGCGTGTCAATGACAGTCCCAGTATTGACTTCTGGCTTCAGATTCACTGTCACATGTACTCAGAGGGCTGCACAGAAATAAACGAAAATGCAGCTTAAGTTCTTTTATAGAACAACTTGTTTCAAACATTCCCTTTTCAAATTATAGGCTGCCAAATCAATTGTTCCCATCAAAGTACACAACATCTCATCTCTGCCATTACTCTTCATCTGCCACGTATTTTCCCAGGAATTTCACTTGTCTCAGTCAATTTGAAGCTTTTTTACATCTTCCTCACAACTCACATGCTGATATCGTTTAGTGCTGTCAGCAGACTTGGGAATATTGCATTTGAGCCCGTCAACCAAATATATGATGGGTATTGGGAATAGCTTGGGCCCAAGACACGATCCTTGCTATATCCTCCTAGACTTCCATTTTGAAAAAAAATGTTGT
This sequence comes from Chiloscyllium punctatum, assembly GCF_047496795.1. Classification (NCBI taxonomy): domain Eukaryota; kingdom Metazoa; phylum Chordata; class Chondrichthyes; order Orectolobiformes; family Hemiscylliidae; genus Chiloscyllium; species Chiloscyllium punctatum. Next base: position 31,795,148 of record NC_092766.1, on the reverse strand, counting down.
TATATTCCTGCGCACTGTTTCCTGCCAGCTCTCCCATTCTAAAACCATGACCATACGTTAGACCAAGTCCCTCAGGATTCGAATTCACACAATATGCTTGGGGCTTTATCAAAAATCTTTCTGAGATTCCCCTCGTATTACATTGCTACCTTCTCCATAATGTTGCTAAAAGCCACTTTAACAAATATGATTCCCATTTCATAAATCTCTGTTGACTTTGTCTATGTCCATTAATTTCATTCCGATACTTTCTCTAAACTGTTTAGTTGCTAATTTCATTCTATTCCATTTTTCTCACCAGACTAAAGATCCCTAGTATTGCTAGGAAGTTTTCTTTTTTATTTTGTTTTCCTCTGTGAAGGCATAACTGAAACTTTTGTTCCATAGTTCTACCATTACCCAGTCCTCAATTATCTGACATCAAACTGTAAGAAAGCTGCACATTTCTTTCTCTTAATTTTGCCATTAACATATTTTCCGAAAATATCACAAGTTCTCTCTTATAAACTTTGTTAAGACATTCTTCAGAATCCTATCAATTCCAATTTTAAGGTACTCACTGATTGACCTTCTACAGTCATACAACCACAGAAGCAAAGACTCTGTACTATCAGAAATACAGCATGGTCTATATAAGGCCCACTTTCCGACACAATACGCCTAGCTGTGAATCTTAAGGCATTTCAAGTGCACAACCGCGTATCTTTTAATAGTTTTGAGTTTGCCATGATATCTCCCCTCTCAAGAAGTGTACTTCAGACCCCAATACACACTGGCTGAAAAGCAATCCTCAAATCCTCACTAAACCGCAAACCCTTCACTTTAAAAGTGTGCCCCCTTGACTAAAAGGAACAACTGCTGCCCATCCACCCTATCCATGCTCCTCGTAATCCTATCCTTCAGAATCACGTCCCCCTCAGCCTCCTCTCCTCCAAACTAAACAACTCAAGCTTATCCAGCCTCTCTCCATAGCTGATATGCGCCATCCCAGGGAACATTCTGGTGAATCCCCTCTGCAAACCCTCCCATGCAGTCACATCCTTCCTGTAATATGTTCTCCGGAACTATACACAGTATTCCATCTTGGCCTCACCAAAGTTCCGCATAGCTCTTATAATCTGCGCCTCAATGTTTACAGTCCCTTATACTTTCCCAAATTGTGTATGAACCTGTCCACTCACATTCAGGGATGTGTGGAGAAGCACCCTCTGACCTTCCTAGTGTGCTACCATTCATTGAGTCCTCTCCTGTCTGGTTCCTTCTTCCAAAGTGTATCCCCTCCTATTTATCAGGGTTACATTCCATCTGTCATTGATCTTCCCAGATGACCATTCCATCTGTATCTTTCCGTAACTTAAGGCAGTCCTCCTCAATGCCAGCCAACAGCCAATCTGTGTATCAAACACAAACTTACTTCTCACACTCCCCACCTCTCATCCATATTCACAGCTTCATCATTTATGATTACCACAAATATTCAAGTTGAACATCACACAACATCAGGTTACAGTCCAACAGGTTTATTCAGAGGCACTAGCTTTTGAAGCACTACTTCTTCATCAGGTGATTGTGCGCTTTGATGAAGAAGCAGCACTTCGAAAGCTAGTGCCGCTGAATAAACCTGTTCGATTTAACCTGGTGTTATGAGATTTACCACATTGTCCACCCAGTCCAACACCAGCACCTCCGAATCACAAACAATAAGAGATACAGCACTGATCCCTGTGGTCTACCATTGGACACTGGCCTCCAGTCACACAAGCAGTCAACCACCACCTTGTGTCTCCTACCACTAAACTTCATTTGGATGCAATTTGGCAAGTCACTAATGAGACCTACCTGTTCCCTGGTTATTTTGTTCCGCTGGACACACTTGTATATTATCTGGGAATTCTCCCTAATCTTGCCCTGACAGCAGGTTTCCATGCCCCGTGTTAGTTAGTCCCCGACCCGTGCAGAATTTACTCCTTATTGAAGTCTTAAATGGTCTGTCCTTTATCCTGCCATTATTTCCCTTGATTGTGTATTAGGCAGCCGGAGAAACATCCTGTTAATTTCCAACTTGTCACATGTTTTGTGAATTTTTTGCATTTCACAGTGACCCATCTCTCATTCTTTGAACTCTAGAGAACACAGGCGGAGATTCCTCATCACGCAATTTCGCCAATTGAGGGATTAATCTGGAGAATGTCCATTGAACTTCCTCTGGGGTCAGTATATTCTTTCTCAGATTTGGTGACCAAAACTGTACTCAATATTCCAGGTACAGAACTCACCAACACGCTGTTAAACTGCTTCAAAATGTCTTTACATCTATATTCTGACTCCCTTAAAGCAATGCAATCCAAACTTTAACTTACCACTTGCATATATTCCCTCAAATACCCTTCACATTCATTGCATTTATGAACTCATTGCATGAGTTCTTATAGAAAGCCTTCTGATAATCTAAAATATGCCAATTGTAATGGTTCCCCATTATCTATGCTGTAGGAATCAACTTCAAACAATTCCAAAGCTTGTCAAGTATGATTTCCCTTTCAGAAATACAGACTGATTCTCTCCAATGTTGCTGTTAATTTCTAAATAACGAATATCACATCCTATATAATAGACTCCAACAGTTTCCCCACAAATGTCAAGTTAATTGGTCTGCAGTTCTCCACACTATCTCTTCTTTCCTTTGTAGATGCTTGAATCATGACCGTTCATCTCTAGTGCTTGGATCACGTTTACTAATGTCCATTTATCTGCAACGGCTTCCAGACGATGCAGAATGCACTGGGTAATAGAACACAGTCATCGACAGTGCAACTAATACTTCTATTAGTGGTTTATTTCTGAAGATTTTGGTATGAACGACATCTGGTTTGTCAAGGTTAGCAATGCTCAATCCAGCTGCATGTTCAAGTAGAGCCTTGTTACTGATATAAATTGACTTTTTGTCTTTTGATCCATAAGTCCTAAATAATGACATTGCAATTCTGGGTGATTTTCTGGATCTTCCTCCATGAAGACAGATGCGAGGTAACTGGTTATTTGCTTGGCCATTTCCCAGTTATCCATAATAAGCTCGTCTCTCCTGATTGCAGATTTCCACATTTGACTATGCTTCTCTCTTTCCTTTGAAATATAGACCATAGATTTATGCAGTCTTTGTGTTCCTGTTTGTTTGCATGCATGTGCCCTTTTTGATTTCCTTACCCGTTTCATAGCCCTGCTTTTCTGGATCGTAAATTTCTGAGAATTCTCAGGATTCCACAATGTGTGGAATTCTTCTGAAGTCACTTCCTGTGATTCATATAATCTTAATTTATTATGCTAATCATTGTTAACTCACTTTCTCACTCTTGGGTGTTTTACCTGAAATAAATAAAGATATTTTTCAGACTTTGTAGTATTTCTATAAATATCCTGGTACTGACCAGATATATTCAGGAACACTGCAGGAGGACAGGAAAAAAATAGCGGGGGCCGTGGATGATACTTTTGCATCATCAGTAGCCAACGGGTGAAATCCTGGAGGACTGGAAGGTAGTGAATGCTGTGCCCTTATTCAAGAAGGGCTACAAAGAAAAAACCGGGGAACTTTCGAACAGTAAACCTAAAATCTGTAGCAGGTAAGTTACTTGAGGAGATTCTGAGGGAGAAGATATACATGCATTTGGAAAGACAGGGCCTTGTGAATGGGGGATTATGGCTCACACATTTGCTAGAGTGCTTTGATGAAGTGACCAGTAACTTTGGTAAGGGCATGGTTGTATATATAGTCTATATGGATTGCAGTAAAGCCTTCAATAAGGTTCCCCATTGTACGCTGCTCTGGAAGGTTAGATCATATGGAATTGAGGGGGAGCTGGCAAATTAGGTTGAAAATTGGATTGATGATAGGAGGAAGAGGGTAATCATGGAAGGATGCTTGTCAGCCTGGAGGCCTGTGATGAGTGGAATGCCTCAGGGGTCGGTGCTGCGACCATATATTCATATATTACATATATCTATGATTGAGATGAGAATGTACAGGCATGATTTGTAAGTTTCAAGGTGACACTAAAATAGGTGGTATAGTGGATAGTGAGGAAGGTTATCAGAAATTTCAGAAATTACAGCAGTACCTTGATCAGGTGGGGAAGTGGGCCGAGAAATGGCAAATGGAATTTAAATCAGATAAGTGTAAGTTCTTGCATTTTAGAAAATCAAATCAAGGCAGGAGTTTCATGGTGACTGGCAGGGCCTTAAGGATTGCAGTGGAACAGAGTGACGTTGGAATTCAGGTGCAGAGTTCTCTGTAAGTGGAGTCCCGGGTAGACAAGGCACTGAAAAAGGCTTTTGACTCACTGGCCTTCATCAGTTAGAGCACTGAGTATCGAAATTAGGGAGTTATGTTGCAGTTATACAAGATGTTGGCGAGTCCACACTTGTAGCGTCATGTTCAGTTTTGTTCACTTTGCTCGAGGAAGGATGTTATTAAACTGGAAAGAGTGCAGAAGAAATTTACAAGGATGTTGCCAAGACTCAATGGTCTGAGTTATAGTGAGAGGTTGAACAAGCTAGGAGTTTTTACTTTCGAATGTATGAGGCTGAGGGGGATCTGATAGTAGTGTATAAGATCATGGGTGGCATCGATTCACTCAGTCTTTTTTTCCCTCGGATTGGGCAATCACGGACTAGAGGGCATCAATTTAACGTCAGAGGGGAAAGAGTAAAAGGGAACCTGAGGGGCAATTTCTTTTACACACAGGGTGGTATGCATATGGGATGAGCTGCCAGCAGAAGTGTTTGAGACGGGTACATTCACAAAATTTAAAATACAGTTGGACAAATACACAGGTAGGAAAGGATTAGAAGGATACAGGGAAATGGCGGGGAAATGGGGTTAATGTGAATGGATATTTTGTTCGGAATGGACCAGTTTGGGCCGAATGGCCTGTCTCCGTGCTGTAAGACTATATGGGTCTAACAACCATTGCTCTCCTACTGAATGTTATATTGTACTTTCCCAATTCACTGGAGTGAACTTGACCCTCTAACGTCTGGGCTTCCATGATGTTTGACCAGAATGTTCAAACATTCCACATTGAATACAGACACCGTGTAAAATACAACATATTAATGTCACTGTTCCTCCAAAGCTGCTTCAGAGCAAGGTTAGTAATTAGTCCTTCCGACCACACAATAGACAAGAGACAATAGACAATAGGTGCAGGAGTACGTCATTCTGGCCTTCGAGCTTGCACCATCATTCAATATGATCATGGCTGATCATCCTTAATCAGTATCACACAACACCAAATCCGAAATAATCTGCTCTCTCGTTTGGTTCACAACATACTCTTCAACCTATCTGATATACACTTATGGAATTTATTTTTCACAACATTAGCAGTCACTTAGTTAACTCAGTTTCGATGCAACTTGACACCATTCATTATTACTGCAGAACCCACGAGTATTTGTTACACATTCACAGGATGGGGACTTAGCTGGATAACCAGCATTTACTGGCCATTCCAGATGGCAGTTATGAGTCTTGCCTTGGATCTGGAGTGACATGCAGGCCAGATCACATAAGAACAGCCGTTTCCTTCCCTAAAGGACATTAGTGAACCAGATGAGTTTTTCCAGCAATCAGGAATGGATTCCTGATCATCATAAACCCTTGATTCCAGATACATATTGAATTCAAATTCCACAATCTGCCATGGCAGGATTTGAAACCATGTCCCCAGAACATTACCTGGGTCTCTGGGTTAAGAGCCCAGCGATAATATCACTATGTAATAGCTTCCCTTTGAGTATAGTTGCATATATAATTTCCAGAGCATATGATGCAAAATATTTGCGCGACAGTTTGGGTTCAGATATATAACACAACAAGTTTGTTTCTCCTTGCTATTTGTAAGACCCACCCAAACTCATTCTGTGGAATCTGAGGGACAGAGCCTGTGTCGTTATTAGTGATAGACTTGGATAAGACATTTGGGGAGGCTCACATCGATGTTGAGATGATCTGAAGACATGACCAGCAATACAGGACAAGCATCAATATCCATTCCGCTCTGTCAGGATAAGTGTCACTGTATATTCTCACTGCTCCCTCACACTCACTGTATATCTCTTATAGCACCTACCCTCAACCAAGGCTCACACTCTAAATCCAATAAGGTTCAAGCACGACCAATCTCACTGTTGAATTCAGCACCTTCCCTCCCTCACATTTTCTGTCCCTGATGCAATAGCCCCACACACTAATAGCACAACATGGATACAACACTATGGACAGACTCCCTCCGGCCACCTCACCATATCACACCTCACCGAGTCCAGCACTAACAGCAGGACCATCCACTTCCACCCACACTCCTTCCTTCCCTTTCTCCCATTCCAGGAGAACCAGCCTGGAATAGGACAGAACGGGCCAAGCCGGGTGGTGGAGTGCCAGATATCCGTTCCCTCATGCCCCTACCCTGACATGTGGGGAGGATCCTGGAGAGAGCCGGAGAGGACCAGGAGGCCTTGTGTGGAGATTCGGAAACATCCACGTCCCACCAACCGAATAAGGAGCAGTGTTCAGTAAAGAGCAATTCTCAATTCAAACCTACTGTCAGTTCCAACCTCATCTCTCTCACTCGTAGAAGAACAGATACCCCATTGCACAGAGATGCAGGCATTGAAATACACAGACGCATTGTTAAATACCCCAATATAATAGCATGCACAATACATACAAGGAGATAAGCATGCACACACGGAGAAGCACACAAAGACATAAACAGTCACACACAATTGGACACAAACACAGATAGAAACACACAGGCTGATACAAAGACAGACAGACATAGTCACACAAATACAAAAGTAACAAGCACATGGACACACACACACACACACACACACACATAAATACACATTAAGACACAGACGCGAGTGTCATTAAGAATCAAATAAATAAGTTTTTGATTTATAAGGAGATCAAGGATTCTAGGGAGAAGGTAGGAGAATGATGTTGAGGAACATATTAGAAATGACTGAATGGTATATCAGACTCGATGAACCAAATGGTCTAATTCTGCTCCTTTTTTTAATGCCCATGTGGTGTTATGCTATCAGGTATTCTCTTCCTGAGACAGCAGCAGCAACATATTTGATTGGAAACAGTCAGTGATAACGTGGGTAAAGATTGGAGGGCAGAATGGTTAATGTCTATTCCTAGTTAATGTACCACTTTATCCGAAAAGGGGCAGTGATTTGATATGAGGTTAACACGGTTTTTTAAAAAAACTGTGTCCCACAATGAAAGAAGGATGTCCCTTTCCCTTTACTGTTGTGCTGTCAGTGGTGCCCTCATCCTCAGGGAGCAGTGGAGACTCGGTTAATTTAGGTATTTTAGTTTGAGCTTGACTGATCTTTGCCGGGCAGGAGACACAATGTTTATTGGGAACTGACGGGAGACGGATGGTCAGACACACCCGGATCAGCCATGAGCATTCTGGATGGTGCCGCTAAATGGCCAACTGCTGCCACTTTCCAATCTGTTGTTCCCTCAATCCACGCTCACGGCCGTTACAGAGATATACTGCTGACCATACCCCATGTGTTGTTCCCTCAATCCACCACTGAGTGCGATTACAGGGTAGAGGACCATCCCATTCAGCCTGAATGGATCGTTACAATGAGACGGGAGGAGACCATTCTGCTCCTCCAAAGAATTACACAGGAATATAGGATGAAGTAATTCAGCTCGTTGAGTACATTACACAGCCCAGGACGAGGCCATTCAACCCGCCTGAACTGCTGCACAGGAACAGGGAAGCTGTCGCTAACAGGAAATAGTAGAGATATATGATTTTTAAAAATAAAACTGTAACTAGTTTTGACTCAGAGATCACTGTAGGGTCATCAATGATCAATAATCTATGGAAAATATCTGAATGAAGGGACTGAATGGATCAAAGCTGAACTATCTTGTACACCAAAATGATCATTCAATAGATCTTCAAATGGAGGGAGTGAATCTGCATTATGATATAGACAGGGAAGGTTAGTGAGCAAACCCTCAGCAGAAATAATATAATGTGAGTTGTTTATTGCAGTCGGGAGCAATTTAAATGCAGAGAGATTGCAGAACTCTTTGATGCAGATGTTTTTCATATTCTTGTTACATGACTGATACGAAGTCTGTCTGCAGATGCAGCAAGTGATTCGGAAGGTAAGTGGAATGATGCTGTTTTTAGCAACGGGTATTGGGTTTAATTAGGAATATTTCACTGTATCTGTACAGGGCATTGCTGAGACGACATCAGATACTCTGGGTGAAGTTCTGATCCTCTAAACTAAAAATACAACCGGATATAATTCCTTTCAAAAATGTTCAAAGATGTTTCCCTTTACTCATTCCTGAAATGAAGGCCTTTTATTATCAGGGATTATCTGTTTTGATCTTAAATGAGAAATCTTATTAAACCACGATTTTCAGAGAAGTTTTTCAGCTGGATACACATTTTCCCTTGTTAAGAAGACTAAAGATCGATAATAATTTTTTGAATGAGATGCATTGGTATTAACACAAATACTATGAAAATATCAACCCATTTTTAAAAAATTACGCAGATGTATATAAACATCTCATCAAATCATCAAACGGGCACATTACTTTCTTTGTAGAGACGCTGATAGGGGAGGAGAGGGAAATATATCCCTGGTGGTGGGGTCCGTTTGGAGGTGGCGGAAATGGCGGCGGATCATATGCTGTACATGGAGGTTGGTGGGGTGGTCGGTGCGGACATTATTTTCTTTTGCTAATGAACAAACATTGTGCACAACAACAGCAATGATGCTGCATACAGCATACAGTCTATTATCATCCATTCCAGAGAATGTACATGGAGAGCGCACATGGTCCAGTTTTGTTTTCAGTTGACATTCTTGTATTTTTCCACACAAAGACGGAGAAAAATATTATTTGCTTCAGAAGCAGCAGCCAATTGGTCTCCATCTCTTACTTTGTTCTGCCTGAAAACAAGGTGTAAGAGCAGAAAAATCCTGAGTCATCTTTACCATTCGTGGAGGATTCCTGATGAGGATTCATAAGAATCTCTGTACAGCTCGAAACAAAGGGAATTCAGCCAAATCCAACTGTTCCGGGAAGAAATCCGCATTCCCAGACATTTGTGTGAGCAGAATAAGTTGAAAGTCAGAAAAAAACATTTGGGACACTATCATTTTACCATTTGTTCACAGTTCAACTTTCTGTGTCTCAGATTTTTGAAGAAAAATTACCCAGTCCGATACCTGTATCACTGGACACAGCACTCAACTGGTTACATTTAAAATTTGCTTTCACCAATAGAGGAGTGGGAAAAGACATGTGTGACCCTCCAACACTGGTCAGAACACGAACAAGAGATTCTCATAGGGTTGTCAAGGTGTGAATTCCCTTCCACAGAAGATTGTGATATTTCCTAGATATTTCCATTTGTTCAAAATTGTCTATGTAAGACATTTGAAAGACAAATGAACGTAGGAAAATGGTACACTGACAGAAAAGTGCTGCTGAGACCTTAATCAGATCATAGTGCATGGTAGAGCCTCACTCAGAGATGACTCAAAAGTGCTTTGCTCTCTCTGATTGCAACATGCAATAACAGTACATCCAGGAAAATTACAGCCATTTACTTTGAAATTACAGAAAATGAAAACATAAGGAACAGGAATAGGTAATTCGGACGGTCAAGCCATTGTATACGATCATAGCTAATCTACTGTTCGCATTAACTCCTCCTTAATGCCCAGTTATTCAAACTCCTCAGCTCTCTGACAGGTCAACGATTCATGTACCACTCCATTAAATACTTTCAGTGATGTAGCTCCCCTAACGTTCTAGTCCAGATAATTCCTGACATTGATTACCCTCTGTGAGAGGAAAACACTCTCTACACATACACCGTCACCGTGTTGATGTGAACAAGAGGTGAACACAGGGGCTCAGGAAAGAGTGAATGGCCTTGATATCAAGGCAGTAGTTGACTGAGGATGTCATCAAGACCACCTACTTATCTGAGCTTAATGAGAGTCAGGTCTAACGTCCTCACTGGTTGGGGTCTTTCAGAGCACAAAGGAAGGTGTTTGTGGTCGTTGGCTGACAATCCTCTCAGTCCCAGGACATCACTTCAGGACATCCTCAGATTAACTTCCTCAGCACAAACATCTTCAGCTCATTCGTCATCGTCTATGTGCCCCCATTCCCGGCGCCCCCCATCTATCCCAAGATCAGAAGCGGAGTGATCACTGAAGATCACACAATATTCAGAACATTTTGTCCCCACTCAGCTCCTGAACCGGTATGTGTCCATATTCAGCAAGACCCAAACAACATTCACATTTGTGCTGTTAAAGTGTCGGTAACATTGATGTAACAGAACGGCCAGGCACTGCACATTTCCACAATTAAAAGAGAAACTCATTCAGCACCTCAAGCTGGTTACACCCGGATATGTGGAAACTATTCAGCCCATCGAAATGACTGAACAAGAAGAGGGACAACCCATTCAATCATTCTGCCTGTTCCACAGGAAGAGGAGGCGTCTGGTCAGTACATTGAACTGTTAAACAGGAACAGGCAGAGTTCAGTAAGACCCCTAAACCTGTTCTATGGAACCAAGAAGAGACCATTCACCTCTCGAGACACTTACACAGGAATAGGAGGGTGTCATTGATTCTCCAAACTGGAAAACGAATGGAGCAGAGACTGCACTTATAGACTGCTCACAATGTTCCTCGTGGCTCCATTGCCTGTGGAACAGATGATTCTTTAACGTGTTTTGCTGGCAATGAGGAAGGAATCAAATGTTTTGTGCCAAGCCTCAAGGAGGCATCTTCCATCTCCAAGAAGACAGACCCATGTTCTCCGTGGGGGATAGAAGCTGGTGGGAATAGTTAACTGTTTTAGAATGAAGGTGTTGTGGCTCCTGTCGCGATGGAGGATAACGTGAAGTTCTAAATATGATCACACACCAAATGCACTGGATTAATGTTGGAAAAGTTTATCGAAATGGGGAGTGGCGTGGACTTAGAGGGACATTCTCAGAGTCTTTTAAGCCATTGAGAATTATGTAAACCATGTTAAACAAACATGGAATTTATCACCGTATTAGTTCTGTTTGGGATATAATGAGTGACTGTCCATCATCTTAAGTTTCAATGCAATCACCTCTTATTCTTCAAAGCGCTACAGATCCTCATGCACTCCCGATGGTACAATCATCCCAATAATTAGTCTGGTGAGAACTCCTTTATACTGTTTCTGCCAAGAGGATTATTCCTTATAAAGGAGAGAAAATCTGCGCACAATACTCCAAATACTATCTCAACAACACTCTAGGGTTGATCACAATAATTCTGTTCCCTCACTTAGCTGTCTCAGCTTCTTTCCTGTGGTATAAAAAGCCATTCCTTCTCTCTACCCTGCGAATGATGTGGAATTTTGAAGTTTCTTACATATGTGCGTCAGTCATCACCAGAGGTGTCGATGGAGATGAATATCACGTTCAGAGGGAGACTCAATCAGAAAGAATTCACTTGAAAAAGGGAATGGTCACCTACCTGAATGGAAATGACTTGCAGGAAAATGGAAATCAGGCAGAGAAAGGGAGCTATCTTTCCTTTTGTTCTTCCCTCACGGGATGTGTGCAGCCCTGGTCAGGCCAGCATGTTATGCTGATCTTGAACTGAGTGGCTGATTCAGCTGTTGTACAGGATAATAAAGAGTAAACACCATTGCTTTGAGTTTACAGTCACACAGAGACCTGAACATGAAAGGATAACCCATTGCCTTCTCTAAAGGACATGAGGCAAACAGATATGCTCCTGTTTAAAACTAGTGGTGATGATTTCATTTTCATTCCATCAACTTCTTTCATGAGACACCAAAAGATTATTATTCTGTGCCACTTGATTATGAGTAAACGACTTGACCACCATGCACTGTCTGTCCAATCTGACAGATTCTGTGGAGAGGACAAATTAACCAGCTCAAGTGACGTAAGCATAGTTAGAAGGGACTTGAAACGGTTATATCTGGATCTACCGAAGGCACAAACGATGGATTATTCAGCAGCTGCATTGAGGCTGAGAAGGTGACTGAAATATCTTGATAGTGGTCTTGGGCAGGATTGGTGAGGGGAGAATAAGTATAAATGTAAATATGAATGAAGAAAAAAGATAATGGAAATTAAGAACAGTCTGGTTTCTCCTCGTGTATTGTTGAGTAAGCTGTGAATAGTAGTTTGCTAGTTATAATCAGTAAGGAATAAAATTTTTGACTGGACCTGAAAATGATGACTTGCAAATTTTAAAATTTGAATATGAACAACAATTCAGTACAACTCAGCTTAATGGTCTGATGGAATGACTTACCAGGAACACCAAATATAGCGAGGATAGGATAGTAACCACCTTGAATAATCCAAAGGATATCTTCGATCCGTGAGGCTAATGATATCCAAGGCTGAGAAAGGTAGTAAAGACCCTCGGATAAACTCCTGTCTGTTGTAATATTCCAGTCTAAGGTTCTCAGATTCTGATCCATTAAGGGAACATCCCAGTCTAATGTTCTCAGATTCTGATCTCTCCTCCCCCTGTCTCTCAAGCTACTGATCCCTGTTCGTCCAGTCATTGATGCTCCTGCCCATACTGGGATAACACATTGAACCGAGTCCTTAATTAATAGAAGAGGCAAACCCTCCAGTGACACATCTCGGATCCACGGAGACTGACATCAATCACAGTCACTGAACAAATAGCTCCAGCCAACGCCTTTCAATTCAATATTGTTTTATTCATATTCAAAACAATGATTCAAACTGTCATTTTCTGGATGGGCTATGTGAGGGTGACTGATGGAACAAATCTTGAGGACGGTTGATCAATTGAGTGTAACCATTCAATCTGTCTTGGATGCAGGAGTAATGCCATAAGTTTATCAGAACGTAAACACGTGTCTCTGATTATAAATGGAAACATCCATCCTGGAACTATTGATCAAGCATCATAATTTCAATTAAACATTGAGACAATTTTTATAATTCATGATCTGAGGTGAATGCGTGTCTGAGAAACGTGGGGTTGTCACAGACAAGTAGCATGGATATGTTAACAGAGAATTGAACGTGGCGAATACAATTCAGATTGTTTTTCTAGGTTTAGAGAGAGGCAGATGAGGCCTGTGCTATTGATGTTATCGATGTTAGTGAACTGTGATGAAATGTTATTTACTGGACTTCAATTACAGTGTGATTATGGCATTGTGGAGGAGACAGGAAACAGAGAGAATTGTGATACATGGCAGTTCAGACTGGAGGGAGAGACAATAATATTCCTCAGTCATCAGTATTGGAATGTTATTCTTTATAACTCATATGAAGAACAGATTCAAGGATACATCTAAAGTGAGGAATGAGGAGTAAAATCTGTTTATTGAACACAAAATACGGGGACAAAATGATTTTCTGTCAGTACTAAACTTTGGGAAGTACAAAGAAATAAGATACACTCATGATATTGAGCGACATAAATTGAAATTATAAAACCATGGAAGTGGTGTGCAATGTTTATCAATCATTATTTGGCTCACAGCTAAGATGCTGATTTCCCTCTGTCAGTGATCCCCCTCATTGAGATTCTTTGGCGCAGAATCTCAGTATCGAGCACGATTCACAGTTCCTGCTGTTGTTCACCCCGTCTATTTAAATTAAATCACCTTCTCACTGTAGTGAAAAAACAAATCACTTGGCCTTTTGGACTCTGTTTAACTGTCAGCAACTCAGCTGTGTGATATTATTGGTGATAAATGTTCTGGGACCACAGCCAGTATCCGCACAGTGCTCAAACGGTATGGCAATAGATAAAGGCCTTGCAGTCTGTGAGAATTTCTAAATAAAACTTCCATTTTCTGTCCGTTCCTGTCTATCTCCCCTCATGCTGTCTTCTGATCTATCCAACTCACCCTCGTTTAACATCCCTCCAATCACTCCCTGTTTCCAAATTGTGCAGTTGTACAGCTTGATGTTTTGGCCATTTTGGAGAAATGGATAGAGCAGGGAATGGACTGATCGTTGGAGGGTCCGGGGTTGAGATGCTTCAATAAGAACAAGGAAGGTACTAACAGTGGGGCGGGGGTGGGGGTTGGGGTGGGGGAGGGTGCGGTGGCATTGAAAATCAAAGACAGCATTACGTTGGTAGAAAGGATATTTGATAAGGGCTCGTCTAGTGAGGTCATATGGGAAGAGGTTAGAAACAAAAACGGAGAGGTCTCCCTGTTGAAAGTTCTCTATTGCCCTATGAAAATTTCCAGAGATGTAGAGGAAAGGATTACAAAGATGATATTGGATAGGAGAGAAAATAACAGAGTAGTTGTTATGGAAGAATTTAACTTTCCAAATATTGACTGGAAGTGCTGCAGTTCACTTACTTTATATGGGTCAGCTTTTGTCCAATGTGTGCAGAATGGTTTCCTGACACAGTACGTAGATAGGCCAACAAGGGTTGAGGCCAAATTGGATTTGGTACTGAGTAATGAACCAGACCAGGTGTTAGATTTGGAGGTAGGTGAACACTTTGCTGATAGTGACCACAATTCAGTTATGTTTACCTTAGGGATGGAAAGGGACAGGTGTATACCGCAGGGCAAGAGTTATAGCTGGGGGAAAGGCAATTATGATGCGATTAGAAAAGGTTTTAGGATGCATAGGATGGGGAAAGGAAGTGCAGAGGAAGGGTACAATTTAAGTGTGGAGTTTTTTCAAACAACAGCTTCTGTGTGTCCTTGATAAGTTCATACATGTCAAGAAAGGAGTACGTGGTCAAGTGAGGCTGCTGTGGTTTCCTGAAGCAGTTGAATCGCTTGTCAAGAGGAAGAGGGAGGCTTATGTAAAGATGAAACGTGAAGGCTCAGTTCGGATACTTGACAGTTACAAGTCAGCCTGGAAGGACTTTAAAAAAGAGCTAAGAATAGCCAGGAGACAGCATGAGAAGTCTTTGGCAAGTAGGATCGTGGAAAACCCTCAAGCTTTCTATCAGTACGTCATGACTAATAGAATGAACAAATGAAGATTAATGGCAATCAAGGACAGTAGTGTTATGTTGCGTGTCGGGTCTGAGGAGATAGGACAGGCTGTAAATTAATATTTGAATCAGTATTCACAATGGAAAAAGAAAATGCTGTCGAGGCCAATACTGAGATACAGGCTATTGGACTAGACAGGATTGAAGTTCGTAACGTGGAGATGTTAGCAGTTCTGGAGAGTGTGAAAATAGATATGTCCCCTGGGCAAGATGTGATTTATCCTAGGACTCTCTGAGAAGCTAGGGAGGAGTTTACACAACCATCTGTTCGGATTTTCACATCGCCATTGTCTACAGGAATAATGCCAGGAGACTGGAGGACAGCAAATTTGGCCCTTTGTTCAAGAAATGGAGAAGATACAACCCTGGTAATTATATACCTGTCTTACTTTGGTTGTGGGTAAAGTGTTGGAAAGGATTATAAGAGATAGGATTTACCATCATCTAGAAAGGAATCATTTGATTAGGAATAGTCGACAAGGTTTTGTGAAAGGTATGTCATGCCTCACAAATCTTACCGAGTTCATTGAGAAGTTGACAAACCAGGTGGATGAGGGTAAACTGAGGTATGTGGATTTCAGTGAAGCGTTTGATAAGGTCCCTCAAGGTAGGCTATTGAAGAAAATATGGAGAGCGTGGTGTTGGAAAAGCCGAACAGATGAGGCAGCGTCCAAGTTGCATGCACGTTGATGTTTCTGTTGTTAGCCTTTCATCAGGAATCAGTTTTCTGGTCTGCAGCATCTGCAGTCTTCATTTTCTCCTCGCTCCTCGGATGTTGCCTGACCCGATGTGCTTTTCCAGCACCACAATCTCGACTCTGATTTCAAACATCTGCAGTCTTTACTTTCTCCCAGAAAATATGGAGACATGGAATTGTGGGCGATTTAGCGTTTGGATCACAAATCGGCTAGCTGAAAGTAGACAGAAGGTGGTAGTTGATGGGGAATGTTCATCCTGGAGTTCAGTCGCTAGTGGAACACTGCAAGGATCTGCTTTAGAGTGACTGTTGTTTGTCCTTTTGAATGACCTTAATGAGGGTATAGAAGGATGGGTTAGTAAACTTATGGTTGACAGTACAGTCGGTGGATCTGTCGGCAGTGCTGAAGGATGTTGTAGGTACTGAACTGTAATGTTCTATGTGCATCGACCTATAATGCACTAAATAGCTTCCTTCTGTGATGTAACAATTGTGAGGTACTCTGACCCACAATAAAAGCTTTAGGTGCCTGGAGAGACAAGCTGGTCCAGTAAAGGACACACACTGCACAATCATCCATCATCTCGTCCTGTTCTCTGATATACAGCGGCATCAAAACATCTGCCCAAACAAAATAGATTGATTCAAATTCACGCAGTCAGGAGGACGTTCACCGGAGGGGATTACCGTCAGGGGATTCAATGAATAATAAGATTTCAGAATAACACAAAAAATAAAGCAATATCACAGCAGCATAATAATTGGCAGCAGAGTAAAACTTACAGTTCCAAATATTTCCATGTTCAGCATTGTGTTCAGTTTTGGTCACCTTGCTGTAGGAAGGATGGTATTAAACTGGAAGTTTACAAGGATGTTGCCAGGACTCAAGGGTCTGAGTCATAGGGAGAGGTTGGATAAGCTGGGACATATCTCTTTAGAGCACAGGAGACTGAGGGGAGTGAAGTGCTTTGAGAAGCTCGTCATGGCCCACATCAGTTCCAGTCTCCCAGCCTGGCTCGATCCCCTACAATTTTCCTACCCGTGGAATGGGTCCATCGCGGGTGCCATATCCCTGGAACAGCTGGACAACAAGGACACCCACGTCAGATTCCTGCTCATTGACTATAGGTTCACCTTCAACACCATTATTCCCTTCAGACTGATCACAAAACTCCCTTACCTTAGTCTTGGCTCCGCCCTCTGAAGTTGGATCCTCAGCTTTCTGACCTACAGTACACTATCATGAAAATAGGTAAGGGTGTCTCTTCCATGATAACATTCAACACTGAATTCCCAAAGGATGTGTCCTCAGCCCCATACTGTACTCCTGTACACCCACAACTGTATTGCCAAAGTTTGAACGAATGCCAGCTACATGTTCACTGAAGACACCATCATAGTAGGACAGGTATGTAATGATGGCAAGTCAAAATACAGAACGGAAATAGAGGACTTGGTGATGTGCTGCACTGCGACCATCCTCTCTTTCAACATCGGCAGAACTAACCAATTGATCAATGACTTCAGAAAGAAATGAGGAGAACATGACCCCATCTGCATCAATGGAACTGAAGTTGAAAGAGTGGAAAGCATTAATTTGCTTGGAGTGACGATAACCGACCTCTCATGTAGATATGACAGCCGAGATGGCACAAGAACACCTCTTCTTTCTCTGGCAGCTCAGGACATTTGACATGTCCACAAGGACCCTCACAAATTTCTACAAATGCACCACTGACAGCAAACTATCTGTGTGCATAATGACCTGGTGTGGCCACAGACCTGCCCAGGACAGTAAGAGAAATGACAGAAGGTTGTGTGCACAGCCCATGCCATCACGGAAACCAACGTCCTATCCATTGTCTCCATTTACACAGCTCACTGCCACGGAAAGTCTGACAACATGATCAAAGACCCATCGAACCCTGGATCTCCTACAATCTCTTCCATCATACAGACAATACAGAATCTTGAACACACAAACCAGCGGCTCATGAACAGCATCTTCCCAGCCACTATTAAGCGAAGGAATGGACTCTCTAAATTCAAATAATGCTGATCTTGCTCATCTTGATGTTGCCTATTGAATGCCCTTTCTGGTGTAGCCTTTATGCCTCAGTATTGAATCCTTCAACCTAGGAAAAAGCTTGTCTCTATCCACCCTGGCTACACCCTTCATGATTTTGCAAACCTCAATCAGGTCCCCCCTCAATCTCCTTTTATCTAGTGAAAATAAACCTAACCTACTCAGCCTCTCTTCATAGCTATTATTTCATTCTGATCAGTAGACAGATTAATATGTTTCAGTCACATAAGATACAGAATAAGCTAGTCACAAATGGCTTGAATGAAGAGGGGTATTTTTCAGACTGGAGGCTTGTGAGCAGCAGTGTGCTGCAAGCCCTTCCTGATGAAGGGCTTTTGCCCGAAACGTTGATTTCGCTGCTCGTTGGATGCTGCCTGAACTGCTGTGCTCTTCCAGCACCACTAATCCAGTATTTGATTTTCAGCATCTGCAGTCATTGTTTTTACCTTGCAAGAATTAGTACTGAGTTCACTGCATTTCATGATTTATGTAAAGGATTTAGATGTGAATATAGTGGCAATAGTTAGTAAGTTTACAGATGACATCAAAAAGGTGGTGTAGTAGATTAACTCAGAGTACAACAAGACCGCAATTAGATGAGACAAAGAGGCAAGGAGTAACAGATGAAGTTTAATTTAGATAAATATGAAGCTTTGCATTTTGGGAAGGCAAATCAGGGCAGACATTATATACTTCATGGTCAGGTCCTGGGGCATGTTGTGAAACAAAAGGGCATTGTTCCTTGAAAGTTGAGTCGCTGGTAGACAGTGTGGTGCAGAACAGATTTGGCACATTTGCCTTAATCAGTCAGAGTATTGACTTTCGGAGTTGTGGTGGTATGTTGTATCTGTACAGGATGTTGGTGAGGCCACTTTAAGAATACTGCATACAATTCGGTTTTCTGCAGAAATGACTTACACGGGTGTTCCAGGACTGGAGGTTTGAGCTTTAGGGAGAGGCTGGTTAGTTTGAGGTATTCCCCCCAGAGTGTCAGAGGCTGAAGGGTGACATTATAGAGGTTTATAAAACCATCAAGGGCATGGATATTCTGAACAGCCACCTTCTGCTCTCCAGGATTGGGGAGTCCAGAACAAGAGGGCATAGGTTGAAGACGAGGGGGATTGATTTAGAATGGACTTGAAGATATATGTTTCACACAGAGAGTGGCGTGTGTACAGAAAGTGCTGTCAGAGGAAGTGGTGAAGGCGGTTACAATCGCACATTTAAAAAGTACCTGAAAGAAGAGGAATATTGGTCAAATGCTGGCAAATGGGACGAGATCAGATTTGATGTCTGATCGGAGTGAAAAGATCAGACTTACGGGTCTGTTTCTGTTTTGCATGACTCTCTGATTCTATAAGAGGGATGACGAATAATTCTGAAAGGCCCTTTCAAGTGGGAATGCGCTTCAGTGGAAGTTTATCGTGCCTCTATGTTCACATTGATTGAAAGCTGCATTAGTTAAATATTTGACAGAGAAGTGAGTCATGCATAATGGGATATAGACAGGGAAGTGGGGCTGAGACTTTCAGTCATCTCACTCCCCAACACTTTTGAGAAGAGAAGTCCTGACATTCAATACCACCTGTTTGAAGAAAATACTTGCTGCTCCTATAGCATGGTTTATTGATATGAACAAAAGAGGTTGACACAAGAGTTCAGATAAAAATGACTGGCCCCAATATCAAGGCAGTGGTTGACTTCTGTTGACATCAAGGAGTTTAACAAAACTGAACTTACTGGGAATCAGAGTAAACTCTCCAGTGTTTGGAGTCAAACGTGGCAAAAAGGAAGGAGTTCATCATCTCAGTCCAGGGCCACCTCTGTGGGAGATCCTCAGGGTATCTTCCTCTTCACAAACAGCTTCAGCTGCTTCATCAATGTCTCCCCTCCCCCACCTTCCCCACCATAAGATCAGAAGTGGGGATGGTCACTGAAGATTCCACAATGTTCAGACCATTTTGCCCCCTCAGCTCCTGAACTGGTTTGTGTCCATGTGCAGCAAGACCCAGAAACCACTCAGGCTTGTGCTGTTAAAGTGTCGGTAACATTCATGTCACAGCACTGCCTGACACTGCACATTGCCACAGTAAAACAAGAGTTCATTCAGTACCTCACGCTGGTTTCACAGGAATATGAGGAAGTCATTCAGCCCATTGATATTATTGGAGAAGAACAGGGACAGCCCACCCAGTACCTCCGGCCTATTACTCAGGAAGGGAAGGAGTCTAGTGTGATGGACCACACCAGAGCGCCTCGAAAATATTTGAAGGCAATAGCCTAGACTCAAATCTTTTCTTATTTTAAAGGGAATGTAAAACGTCTGTTCCAGTTGCAATGTGACAGCATCAAGAGAAAATTCAGAGAGAGTAGCAGCCAGGAAACATTCCCTGAAGCTTCTAACTCTGTTGAGACCCCAATAGTTTCTGATGTTACTGAGAAACCAAAACCCAGAGATCCTAATCTGCGAAAGCTGGCCACACCTATTCAGCCTGCATTAAAATAAACCTAAGGCCTCCCTCGCTGTTTACTCAAGAGTCTTAACTAGCCAGCTTGGTAACGATCATTCAATCTCTCTCCTAAAAGAAACCATGACAAAATAACCTCGAAAAGCTACAGCATCATCACACTTGTCAGTACATCGAACTGTCAAACAGGAACCAGGGGTAACCCAGTCAGGCCCTTGGCCCTGTCCAATCGGACGAGGAAGATGCCAGTCAGTCCCTTGAGTCGCTTATACCAGAACAGTCGGAGGCCATTCCCACCTCAATGCACTTACACAGGGGAAGAATGAGATAATTGATGCTGATTCCTGATGAATGTCTTATCCCCGAAACGTCGATTCTCCTGCTTCTCGGATGCTGCCTGACCCGCTGTGCTTTTCCAGCAATTGATGCTCTACTCTGATCTCCAGCATCGGCAGTCTTAAGTGTCTCCAGATTGATGCTCTAACATGATGACCAAGTGGAGCAGAGGCTGCACAGACAGACTGCTCCACGTTGTTCCTCGTGGCACTGTTGCTCATGATACACACATGCGACTTTAACGTGGTTTTCTAGTAGTGAGCAAGGAAGCCATATGTCTAGTGTGAAGTCTCAAGAAGGCACCTTCCATCTCTGAGAAGACAGCCTGGTGTTCTCTATGTAGGGTGGAAGCTGGTGGGAATGGCTACCTGACGTTCAGTACAGGGTTCACTCGCCGACTGCACAATAACGTGGGGAGAGTTATTAAAGGCATATAAACTATTAGGAAGGTCAGCTTAGACTGATGAATGGACTCTCTAAGTTCAAATAATGCTGATCTTGTTCGTGTTGATCTTGTCACATGTTTGTCCTGTTCAGTGTAACCTGTATGCCTTACTCTGTCCAAGTCTATTTCCACCCTATGATCTGTCTGGCCATGCTTACTATGATCTGCCTCCACTGCTCATAAACAAAGTGTTTCCCTGTACTAAGGCACATGTGACAATAAATCACACCAATCAATCCTGGGTAAAGTATGGAATTTCTCTCCCTATCAATGTGTCTTTTCGAAATAATTGATCGCTGCCACTCCTCGTGTTTCAGCATCACCATTTCTTCGTCTCTCACAGCTCTACAGATTAAACACTCAGCTTCTTTTCTCTATGTTACCTAATGTTACCATTGCCCGTGTCTGTGGTAAGGAGATCATTCCTTACAAAGGAGATCAAATCTGTAGAGAGTGCCCCAAATGCTCTCTCAGCAAGGCTCTACAACAGCAGGGAGATGGCTTTACTTATGTACTCGGATCATCTTAAAATGAAGCACAGCATATCATTGACTGCACCCATTACTTACACAGGGTTTGATTCGGAGCAGTTAGAATAGATTTGTGAGTGGGAGATCATGCTGCCCAAATTTGTTAGAGTTCTTTGACGAAGTGACCAGGAAGGTTGATGAGGACAGAGCGGTAGACATAGTCTCTATGGATTTCAGTAAGGCCTTTGATAAGGTCCCGCACGGCAGACTGCTCTGGAAGGGGACATCACGTGGAATGCTGGGGGAACGGGCAAATTGGATACACGGTTGGTTTGATGGTAGAAGGCAGAGGGTTTAGTGGAAGGATGCTTGTCAGACTGGAGGATGGGTCCATTGCTGTTTGTTATCTATGAATTGGTTGAGAATGTACAAGGTATGATTAGTAAGTTTGCAGATGACACTAAAGTAAGTGGGAGCATGGTCAGTGAGGAAGTTTATCAGAAATTGCAGCAGGGCCTTAATCAGGTGGGGAAGTGGGCCGAGAAATGGCAAATGGAATTTAATATCGATGCGTGATGTCTTACATTTTGGGAACTCAAATCAAGGTAGGAGTCTCATGGTGAATGGGAGAATCTTCAAGGGTGTAGTGGGCAGAGAAATCTTGGAGTTCAGGTGCATGGTTCTCTGAGAGTGGAGTCACAGGTAGACAGGGCAGTGAAGAAGGCTTTTGGCACATTGGCCTTCATCAGGTAGGACATTGAGTATAGAAGTTGGGAATTTATGTTGCAGGTACACAGGACTTTGGTAAGTCCGCACTTGGAGTATTGTGTTCGGTTTTGTCACGTTGTTATAGGGAGGATGCTATTAAACTAGAAAGAATGCAGAAGAAATTTCCAACGATGTTGCCAGGACCCAATGGTCTGAGTTGTAGGGAGAGGTTGGACAAGCTAGGACCTTTTCTTTAGCATGTCAGAGACTGAGGGAGTCCTTATAGAGCTGAATAAGATTATGATGGTGAGGTTAATGCTCTCAGTCTTTTTCCAAGATTTAGAGAATCGAGGACGAGAGAGGATCAGTTTAAGGTTAAAGGGGAAGGAATAACAGGGAACTTGAGGGGCCAGTTCTTTACACAAAGGCTGATATGTGGATGAGCTGCCCACAGGTGTGATTGAAGGAGATACATTAACAACATTTCAAAAGCATTTGGATAAATATGTTGATAGGGATGGACTGGAAGGATATGGGCCAACTGCAGGGAATTGGGGTTAGCATGGATGGACATTTACAAGGTGGACTCGAACCCCTCTGTTAATTAAAACCAAACACCCAGAAAAGCTCGCCTCACCTTGTAATCTGTAAAAATATGAGCGATACAGATCTCCTACATTCCACTATTTAAACAAAAATTAACAAGTTAGTTTCTTAACTTAATAGTGAACACTAAACAACAACTTATCACAAATACAAGCCCCTCTTTTCTTAGCTACTTAATATCTGGCTCCAACTCTGTAAACATATTCTGTTCCAACAGCCCACATATTAAACATTACAATCTCAAGACCACACAGTCTCTATCTTCCCCGCTGTGTTCACTCTTCCAGCTGCTGATCTCCCTGGGTCATGTTTTTTTATTGCAAGTAAGTTTGACATGAACATGTATCTTTGATAGAGAGTGTTTGAGATGGTCAGTTAGCACTGTTGCTCTACAGCAGTTACTCTGCTGTTGGATGGCAGTAGCTCTCCCTCTAGTGTTCAAATGCTGGGTTTATATACTCCCCATGATACAACAATTCTCATAATTTGATTGCTTTCCAGATGCCCAAACAATAATATTCAAGTTCCGCTGGCTTCTGGTATCCTGAACGTTATTTAAAATCTTTGGTAGTATTTGAATTGTTGTCAAAACAGCAACCAAAACTCAGGTCTCCATTTCCCAGCTAATTGTGACATATGGAACAATCTGACATTTAGCTGGCATCTGTGCTGTACTTTCTATTCAACAAACCCCGTTCTGTCTGAAAGTGACCTGACATGCTTTCGGCTTCATAAGACCTCCCTCCTTCAGAAAACAAAAGAACCATCAGAATGAAAAGATGGCTTCGTTTCTTTTCCTCTAATTCTTAATCCCATTATTATGAAATACAAAAGTATTAATCTCAATTATGTCATTCATATTAATTTTGTACACCTATTTAAACCGGAATAAGTCAAATCTTATCTAAACCTTTTCCTTTAAATCCGCGATAACACATCTGCTATCACATTTTAGGACCTACAGCATGTACATTTTGTAAGTTTAAAGTTGGTGTGATAAGACTCCAATGAAATACTCTCATATTCTGGTCTTTAAATATTCCAAAAAACGTGAGAGGTTTGTCGTTGTCCACAACCATCTCCGACAATTTATTTGTCACATAAACATTAAAATATTGTCAGGTCAGTGCAAAACTTTATCATTCTTTTTCAATAATGGAGAATGTTGTATTTTTCTTTCTGGTGGATATTGCGTTTTTCGACAAGTAGCCAATTAGCCACTCAAATCCATCATAACCTTTCTGTATCAATACATCTCCAACCCCGAAATCCCTAGAAGCAAATAGAATTTTCAAAGGGTTTCAGAATATTTGGTGCAGCTAAAACTGGTGCGGTGATTAATCCTGCTTTAAAATTCTCAAATACCTCCTGGCATTGTTCTGTCCACCACAATTCTGTTTCCTTCTTTACTAAGTCCATCAGTGGTGCCAATACGCTGCTGAAGTTTGGAACAAACTTCCGATAGAATCCAATCAGTTCCAAAAATTGAAGCATCTCTTTCTTCGAGCATGGTAGTGGAAATTCCTCAAAGCCCTTCGTCTTTGTGTTCCATGGGGTCAACCTTCCATGGCCAATGTAATGTCCCAAGAACGTCCCCTGTGCCTTCGCGAATTCTGTTTTCTTTAAGTTTATTACCAAGTTTGCTTCTTGTAATCGTTCAACATGCTCTGCCAACTGTAACATGTGAACTTGCAATCACTTGCTAAAGGTCACTACATCATACAGATAAACTACACAATTTGTTCATCTGACCATACCTCTGTTCCTGAGTCACTAAACCTGGCTTTAACGGGAATTCCTATCACTGGTGGCAATACTAATACGTCATCCCCACAGGAAATTGTCAAACTTTCAGAGTTTTTATCTGCCACGTGCTTCATTCTATGCTGAGCCCTTCAGGTACTGTTTAGCGAACTCACCAACTCCACCTAATCTCTCCCTCACCTCACTTACGTAATCCGAGTGTGAGATCTCTGACTTCGGTCCTGTCAATTTATATTCAATTAATTCCAAAGGACCTCTCACTTCAAATGTTAACTCAAAGGAAGTAAACTGAGTAGATTTATTTGGGGCAAATAATTTTTGTCTAATGGCAAACAATTTAATGAGACACCTTCATTCCAATCATTCCGGTAATCCTGACAGTACACTGTTAATATGGTCTTCAGCGTCTGATGCTAACTTTCCAAGGCTCCCTGGGATTCAGGATGGAACGCCCTTGATTTAAACTGCTGTTTGCCTAAGCTACCCATGACTTCCTTAAACAGCTGAGCGGTAAAATGAGACCTTGGTCTGACTGAATCTCTCTGCGGAGCCCACAGTGAGTAAAGAAAGCGACCAACTCCTCCACCTCCCTTTTTACCTTAACACTCCATAATAGAATTGCCTCTGGAAATCTGGTAGACACATCCATTATGGCTAGCATTTCCACTTTTGTTTTAGATAGGGGAGCTACATAACTCATCATAACCAACGTGAAATGTTCTTCGAATGCAGGAATTGGTAACAAAGGTGCTGGCTTTATTACTGCCTGTGACTTACCTACCATTTAGAATGTTTGACATGTACATCAAAAAATAACCACGTCCTTTTGCATTCCAGGCCACTAGAAATGCCTCTGTACCTTAACCTGACTCTTCTGTCCACCTAGGTGACCCCCTGCAGTTAGTTTATGTGTTACCCGTAACACTGTACGCTACCTCTAACACAATCTGGTGCACTTAGGCCCATTCCCCTTCTGCACTCACCTATCGGGGTCTCCATTTTAATTTTAGCATTCTATCTTTAAGTTAACAACGTTCGACAATATAGTTTGATTCCTTTTCTCTGTGTGTGCATGTGTATGTGTGTGTGAATGTGTGTGTATATATCTGTTGTAGGTCCATTACCCTTTCAGGACTAAACCCCTCTGCCTGATCCTCTGCCTGTTTAGGTTTTTCTGCACCGTTACATCAAACAGGGGGTCAGCTCACTGAGCATCAACTCATTTGGCTTTTTCTTTCGGTTTTCCTTCCTGCTCTAACTTATGACAGTGGAATCTTGTTACGATACAGTCTGGAAAAATCCTGGGTATTTTTCTTTTAACTCCCCAATTCCCTAGTTTTCCTTTTGCCTTCTCCAACACATGGGTTGCAACTCCCACCTTGGATCCAGTTAAATCGTTCACAAGAACAAACTGTTTTCCTGGAACTGACACTCTGTTACTCACTGTCACTGTTACTTCCCCAACCTTGATTTGGCATTCCATCCTGATGTTACACAAGGGAATACTTAATTTCTCACCCCATTCCACAAATTGTCACGATCTTGATTAATATGTCAGAAAGAGTGAAAATACTTTCATCTCTCACTATTAGAGGCCGAGAGAAAGTGAGGGCTGCAGATGCTGGAGATGAGAGTTGAAAAGTGTGGGGCTGAAAAAGCATAGCCAACCAGGCAGCATCTGAGGGGCAGAAGAGTTGACGTTTCAGGCATAAATACTTCATCAGGAAAGTGGGGGGTGGGGTAAGGGAGGGGGAAGGGGGCCGAGAAATAAATAGGAGAGTGGGAGTGGAGCTGGGTGTAAGATAGTTTGGAAGGCGATAGGTAGGCGCAGGTGAGATGTGATGGTGATATGTCGGAGAGGAGGGTGTTGTGGATAGGTGGTAGGACAACTAGAACCCTCAAACTAGAACCATCATCAACGTTGACTTCACCAAATTCCAAATCTCCTCTCCACCAACCTCTCCCAGATCCAACCGTTCAACCGAGCACTGCCCTCTTGAACCGCCCTAACTGGCCATCTTCCTTCCCACCTACCGACTCCACCCTCCCCTCTGACATATCACTCTTACTCCCGCCTACATCTTCTTATCGCCTTCCCAGTGACCCTCCCACCAGCTCAGCTACTACCCTCGTATTTATCTTTCAGTCGCATTGTCCCCCAAACCACATTCCTGACGATGGGTTTCTGCCTGATATTCAATTGTCCTGCTGTTTGGATGCTGCCTGATCTGTTGTGCTTTTCTGGCGCCTCACTTATCAACTATTAGAGACTGAGCAGATCCCGTATCTCACAAAATTATAACTTCTTGTCCTTCCCCCCCTGTTCTTTCTGAGTAAACTTTATCTACAGAGGTGAATTCTTTCAGAGATCAAGTACTGCCTCCATACCCAGCCCTTGCCTAGGCTGAGCACTCTCCTGCAGCTCCTTGGCTCCACTTGGGGTCTTCTTTACCAGTTTCACTAATGCCACTGGAAATAGCCTCTTCTGCCACATCTTTCCCAAAGGTCCTTCCTTCAACGACCATCACAGTGTGTCCCAGCTTACTTCAATGAAACCACCTTTTCCTAGAGCTCTTCTTAAACCATAGGCACTGTCATTTTATGTGTTCCACGCCCTTTTGCTGAGAACACCTGAGGCCTTTCACCTCCTTTCAGCCCCTTTGGGCTTCTTTTTTCACATGTGGTAAACTATTGTGCACTACTGTTTGCTTTGTAATGTGTGAACTTCCCTTCTCCCAATTTCTATCCCTCATAGCATGCAAATTCTCCCAGAAGCTAAATTTCATCTCATGCACCAATGCATATTTACCTGCCATTTCTGCCGCTCTTCTCGCTTCTTGAACTTTCTGTTCGTGCACATGAATTCTTACCATCTCTGGAAGTCAGTCTTTAAACTTCTTCAGCAGATTAATCTCCCTTCAAGCCTCACAGGTCTTATCTATTTTTAAGTCCAGCACCCATCTTACAAAATGACTGTTGTTAATTATTTCAAACTTAACACAAGTCTGTCCTGGTTCCGTCTCTATTTTCATGAACCTCTGTCTATATGCTTCTGATACCAATTAATAGCCAATCAAAATAGCCAATTTGACACCTGCATAATCTCTTGATCCCTCATCTGACAGCGCTGTACATACCTCACCAGCTGTGCCAACCAGCTTACTCTGAACGAGCATTACCCACAATTTCACTGGACCCGTAAGCTGCCGAGTCTTTTTTTTCAAATGAAATAAAAAAGATTTTGACATTTTTCTCACCGAAATATGGCAAGGCGCTAACATAGTTGTATACATCCCGACGTTCTCCCTTCATCTCCATCCTGTTAATTTAACTTTCTTGTCTAATTCCCAACTTCTGAATCTCAAATTCTCTCTCTCTTTCTTTTTCCTCTCCTTCTCTTTTTTCTCTCTCTGTTTCCGTCTCTTTCTTTATCTTCTAACTTCAGTTGCCATATCTGCAATTAAAGTTTTTTTCTAACTCGACTGCACTTGTCTGTTTCTTTGATACATCAAAGTGCTTGACCAACTGCATGATAATTTCTGGTTTCCTTTTGTCCCTGGTTAAACCCAATTCCAATCTATATGCTAATTCTAAAAAATGTCCTGCTTCTGTCTTTCTAAACTTTCTTGGCAAATTTGGGAACCTCTTTAGTAATGTTAAAAGCCATTTCCCTCACTTTTAATTTAAACAACCACAAGTAAACAAAATTAAACAGATTTTCCGACCGGTTTTATTTGAAGATCTTGGTCACTAATTGCAACGTGTTGGAATTTGCTGGGACATTGTGTACCCGAAATCTGTTCAAATCTGTCCAAGTCCCATACGGCAGGGCCCCAAACTGTGGAGACATCTATGTCGAGGACTTATGTTAATTAAAACCACAAACCCAAAAAAGCTCACCTCACCTCGTAATCTGTTAATACATGAGTGACAAAGAACTCCCAAATTCCACTAATAAAAGAAAAATAGCAGTTTTTATATATGCAAGTTAGCTCACTGTGCTTGAAGGTTTGTTTTCTGACGATTCGACACTATGACTCGGTAACATCATCAGTGAGAGTCTCTGCTGAAGTGCTGGTGGTATGTCGCGCCTCTCTATTTATAGGTCTTGGGTTCTTAAGATGGGTGATGTCATTTCCAGTTCTTTTGTTTTACAAGTGAAGGTAGATAGGATCTAAATTGATGCGTTTATTGATGGACTTCTGGTCAGAATGCCATTCCTCTAAGAACATCCTTGCGTGTCTTAGTATGTGTGTGCGTTGTCCCAATCAAAGTGGTGCCCTTCTTTGCCTGTATGTATGGAACATAGTGATAATGGGTCATGTCTTTTGGTGGCCAGCTGGTGTTCGTGTATCCTGGTAACATGACAACAGGACCATTTCAATGGCGGAAAATAATTTTAAATACACTGTTTAATGAATGTGTGTGTGCAGATATGTAACATTTTTCACATGTGCACAACCCATTCTAAATGAACAACGGAGGCACACGAAAAGTGATGCATATGATGTATAAAATTGATAAAACATTAAAACATCATTGGATCCTCATCTAAAGTGATATGTTTCCCCTCCTCTCAACGATCCCTCCTTTTCTAGAATTCTCTACTCCAATCTCTCCTTCTTATCAGGATGTGTTATTAATTCTTACTTCTGGTGTCCCAACTTATTTCAGTTAATCCCCTTTCTATCAGAATTCAATATATTGGCCTGTTCTTTTCAAAGCTAGTGTCTGTCATATTTTTGGAGATAAAAAGTCTGGCATCAGAGCCAGCATTTGAACACATTACACTGTTGTCCATGCACTATACGAAGGACCACAGCACACAGGAATTGCCAAAACATTGAGGGATGTACATCTAATTCTTTCAATGATTTAGTTTTCTCATTTTTCACATTTCCTCATCTATGTTGTCGCGCTCTTTCTCTCTTTGTATCTAGTTAAGAAATTTAGCAATTTTTCTTTGCGTCCCTTCTCTCAAAGCTCCTTCTTTCGGTTTATGTCTATTGCTCTCTTCTAGATGTAATGTGATTATAATTGAGCAATGTAACTGCAAAGACATTCAGGAGGAGCTGGCCAGAGTTAATTGGAAAGGGAGCTGAGCAGGGCAGACCATGGAGCAGCAAAAGCAGGAATTTCTGGGGATATTTCGGAGGATACCAGAAATTCTCCCAAAGGAGATGAAACATACTCATGGGAGAACAAGGCAGCATTGAGTAATAAGGCATGAAACCAAAATAGGAAACATACAATATGGTGAAGATGATTGGGAATCCAGAGAATTCATTGGCTCGGAAACTACATAAGGCTCCATCACTGACACTACAGAGCTCTTAATCATGGTCAGGGAGAGAAACAGAGGAAAAACATTCACTTTAAACACAGAAGATGATATTACTCAAGGAAAAAAATTGAGGTGAATTAAACAATTGAATTAAAATCAGTTACTTGGTTTTGCAGAATGTGTCAGTTTGAAAGCCTGATCCGGGGAGAGACCCTCAGGAGAATGAAAGTATGAAAATTGAAGTGTTACCACACCAGAAACCAGAGTAGGTCACTGAGTACATGACTGATGGGTGAATGGGTCTCGATGTGAACTAAGGGACAGACAGCAGAATTGCATTGCAGATATTGCAGCTCAAAACTTCGTTTTTATGTAGTGCTGTAGACTACAGCAGCAGGAGAAGCAAAACAGCATTCAACCACAACCTGTAACTTTTAGCCTCGAATAATTTCCTCAGTTTGCCATTACCATCAATATGATCTATGTTTCAGTAATGACTGTGGGTGAACATGACTGGGTCAGAACCACGTGAACCTAAACCTGACGTGAACCCATTAAAGCTACCACATTTGACCAACAGATCTGATCAAAGCTCCGCAATCCTGTCACATTCTGACATAACTGGTGATGGATGATTCAACAAATGACTGGAGCAAAGGACTCCACAAATATCCCCATCCTCAGTAATCGAACAGCTCTGCACATCAGTGTAAAAGACCAGGATGTGGTAGCTGCACCACCCTCAGCCAGAAGGGTGGAGTTGATGATCCACCTCACCCTCACCATGATACCCACAGAATCACAGATGCCCGTCTTCAACCAATTCGATTTGCTGTTCGTGACATGAAGAAACAGCTGAACACAGTACGTACGAAAAAGGCAATGGTCCCTGTCACCATTCCTGCAATAGGACTGAAGACTTGTGCTGCACAACAAGCCGTGTCCCTGGGGAAGCTCTTTCATTCCAGCATTAACTCTGACATCTCCCTGGTAATGTGGAAAATTACTCAACTATGTCCAGTTCCTAAAAGGATTATAATTAGAATCTGGCCAGTTACCTCCGCCTCAGACCCACCTCGACAGTCAAATTGGTGGGAGTTCTTTTTGACAGAGTTACCAAGCAGCACAGAAATAACCTGCTCAGTATGATTTCAGAGAGGTCCCCATGTCGAGATGGTGCTGCTGTGGAAAGGTCACTGGATTACTAATCCAGACCAGGCTAATGCTCTGGCAGCTGGTGTAAGTTAAACACAATTGACAAAATATTAGGATGCAAAATCTGGTGTCCGTAAATAGTGACCTTCAAGCCAATGTCGATTGTAAACACCAATTTGCTTCACAAATGTACTTTCAGAAAGTGAATCCCCCGTGCTTTCCTGGTCTGGCCTAAACGTGACTGCAGACACACAGACATGTGATAAACTTTGCAATGGTCTCTGAATCCGCCAAACAAGACATTCTATTGTATCAAACTGTACCGAGGTCTAAAGGATAAAACCGGACAGAACACCCGGCCCCAGCCTCAGTATCGGAAAAAGGGAATGAGCAACACAGTCCTGTTGACCCTGCAGAGACCTCCTTCCTAACATCTGAGAGCTTGTGACAACATTTACAGACTACACAGAAACATCGGGAATGGAGTAGGCCATACAACACATTGAGCCTTCCCCATTCCAGTTCATGTTCAAATATGTACACAATGCACTTTTTCCACACACTGTACACATCCCTTAATGTGATTAACTGTGGGAAGCTATAAAGTAGGAAGTGCAGTAGTCCATTTGGTCTGTTCAGTTTGCTACCCAATTCAATATAATGATATCTTGCCCTTTATTTCCATGTCGTTCTCCTTCTCTCCCACCATTCTTTTACTGTCTCTAAATCATTATTTATATTCAGTGTCTTGGCTTCCAGGTTCGAGCGCATTCCCCAGGTTCACCAGTCACTGATTGCAGACATTTATATGTCATCTCATTGCATAAATGGTCTGTCTGTACCTAATACTGTGGACCCTTGTTTTAGACACCACAGCCAGGGGAATTATTATCCCTGCTTCCAATCTGTCTCACCCTGTCAGATCATTATATATCTCACTGAGATCTCCACCCATTTTCCTAAACCACATGGAATACAGGCCCAGTCGCCCCAAACTCTGCTCCCACAACAAGACTGTCATCCTCGAGATCGGTCTGGAAATCCTTCACTGCTCTCCCTCAATGTCAGGTTTGTCCTTTATTATGTACTAAGACCAAAGCTGCAGAATACTGCACAGTGTTTGAGATAGGGTCTCACCAAAGCTCTCTGCAGCTGCAGTAAGACACGCTTACTCCTGGACTCAAATCCCCCTGAAATGA
Organism: Chiloscyllium punctatum; assembly: GCF_047496795.1. Lineage (NCBI taxonomy): Eukaryota > Metazoa > Chordata > Chondrichthyes > Orectolobiformes > Hemiscylliidae > Chiloscyllium > Chiloscyllium punctatum. Next base: position 31,762,810 of record NC_092766.1, on the reverse strand, counting down.
AGGTCAGCACATCATTGATCTTCCTATCTGGTTCTTGCTCCTGCAATATTGCTTTCAGTGACTGGTCTGCAGGGAGATCCAGATCCTTTGCAATGTTACAGCTCCCCACTTGGTGGGACTATGTACACTGGGCAGCGTGTGAATGCCATTCCCAGTATTGCCTTGTGGGTTCAGACCTCACTGTGCTGCAGGGACCTCGGAGGGCCGCGCAGAAGGAAACAACAAAGAGGCCCATACGTCGCTTTTCAGATCAACATGTTTCAAACAATCCTTTTTCAAACGAAAAGCTGCCAATCTCTTGTTCCAACCAAAGGACATACTGTCACCTCAACCCACCTTGCTCTCCATCCGCCACGTATTTGCCCATTCACTCCACTTGTCTTAGTCACCTTGAAGCTTTTTTACAACCTCCTCACCCACTCACAATCCAACATCCTTTAGTTCTATCAGCAGGTTGGGATATATTGTATTTGATTCCTGCAACCAAATGTTTAATGGGTATTGTGAACAACTGGGACCTGAGCACCGATTTCTCTGATATCCCAGAAACCTTCCTCTATTATTTTTTTAAAATAATATTTATTTCCTGAATCTGGGTGTGACTGGCTGGGCCAGCACTTATTTCCTGTCCCTGGTTGCCCCTTGAGAAGGTGGTGGTGAGCTGCCTTGTTGAACCGCTGCAGTCCACTGTGGATTCAGTGACAGGAACACCATTGAATGCCAAGGGGCAGGTTAGATTGTATTTTAGTGGTGATGTTCACGGTCTGGCATTTGTGTGACGTGACTATTACTTGCTACTTGTCAGCCTGGATACTGTCCAGATCTTGTTGCATTTGAACATGGACTGCTTCAGTATCTGAGGAGACACAAATGTTGCAGAAGAGTGTGCAATCATTGGCAAACATCTCCACTTCTGACCTTAAAATGGAGGCTAGGTCATTGATCAAGCAGCCCAGAAGATGTTTGGGCCTAGGCCACTGCCCGAGGGACTCCTACAGAAACTTCCTGGCGCTGGGTTGACTGACCTTTATCAACCATGACCACCTTCCTCCGTGTCAGGTATGATTCTAACCAGCGGGGAGTTTGCCCCTGATGCCCATTGATTCCAGTTTTGCTAAGGCCCCTTGATACCACACTTGGGCGAAGGCAGCCTTGATTTAAAGGGCTGTCACTCTCACCCCACCTCTGGAATTCAGCTCTTTTGCCAATGTTTGAACCACGGTAATGAGGTCAGGAGCTGAGTGGCCCTGGTGGAGCCAAACCTGGGCGTCATTGACCAGGGTATTGCTGAGCAGGTGCTACTTAAAAGCACTGAGACCTTCCACCACTTTACTGATGATCGAGAGTAGACTGATGGGGTGGTAATTGGCCGGATTGGATTTGGTCTGCTTTTTATATACAGGAGATACTTGGGGTAATTTTCCATGTAATCGGGGAAATGTTGTTGTAACGGTATTGGAACAGCTTTGCTAGGGCAGTGACTAGGTCTGGAGAACAACCTTTCAGTCCTATTGCCAGAATGTTGTCAGGGTATGTACCCTCTGGGGTATCCAGTGTCTCCAACTGAATCTGGATATCGTGTGGAGTGAATCAAATTGGCTGATGACTGGGAACTGAATTGTTGAGGATCACTGGAGGAGGCCGAGATGGATCATCCACTCAGCACTTCTGACTGAAGATTGTTGCGAATGCATGAACGTTATCTTTTGCACTGAAGTGCTAGGCTCTTCCATCATTAAGGATGGGGATACTTGTGGAATGTCCTCCTCCGATGACTTGTTTAATTGTCCATAACTATTCTCTACTAGAAGTAGAAGGACTGCAGAGCTTAGATCTGCACCGTTGCTTGTGGGATCACTTAGCTCTGTCTATGACTAACTGCTTATGCTGTTTGGCACGCAGGTAGTCCTGGTTGGTGACGTCATCAGGCAGACACCTCATTTTGAGGTATTCCCAGTGCTGCTCCTGCCCTCCTGCACACTCTATTGAATCAAGGTTGATCCTCTGTCTTGATGGTAATTGTTGTGAGGAGGATATGCAAGGCCATGAGCTTGTGCTGGAGTACAATTCTGCTGCTATTGATGACCCACAACATATTATCAAAACCCAGATTTGAGCTGCTAGATCTGTTCAAAGTCTGTCCTATTTAGCATGGTGACAGTGCCACCTAAAATGGTGGAGGTTATTCTCAATATGCAAGTGTGACTTTATCTCCACAATAACTATGCGGTGGTTACTCTTACCCGACACTGTCATGGACAGATACTTCTGCAACTGGCAGATTAGTAAAGCTGTGGTCAAATATGGCTTTTCCCTCTTGTGGGTTCCTTCACCACCTGCCGCAGACCGAGTCGAGAAGTTATATCCTTTCGGACCCAACCAGCACAATCAGTAATGCTGCTGCTGAACCACTCTTTTTGTGGACATTGACGTCCCTAACCCAGAGTACATTTTGTGCCTTTGCCACCCTCAGTGCTTCCTCCAAGTATTGGTCAGCTTGGAGGAGTACTAACTCATCAGTTGGAAGAGGCTGGTACATGGTAATCAGCAGGAGGTTTCCTTTCCCATGTGTAACCTAACGCCATGAGAGTTCATGGGATACAGAGTCACTGTTGAGGACTCCCAGAACAATTCCCTTCAAACTGTATCCCACGGCGCCACCACTTCTGCTTTGTCTGTCCTGCTGGTGAGAGAGGAGATATCCGGGGAAGGGGTGTCAGGGATATAGTCATACTCACAGAATCAGACCTTAAGTACAATGTCAGGCTGTTGCTTCACGTGTCTGTTTATTTCTATTCACTGCCTCCTGCCAGCTGTCCATATATTCACCCCAATCCACAAAGATTTGATTTTGCAAACTAGGCTTGGAGCTTTACCGAAATCTTTCTGAAAATCCACATTGATTACATCCATTGCTTCTCTTTCAGTTGTCTCCCAGTCTGTTTCTCAAACATAATTCCCATTTCATAAATCTATGTTAGTGTTGACTATGACCATTATTTTCAGTCCCAATAATTTCTCCCAAACGATTTACTTACTATGTTCTATGTTCCATGTACTATTTCGTTTTCCACGCTAGACTTGGTTTTCCTGGTATTGTCAGAAAGTTCTGTGAAGACAGAACTGAAGTAGTGGATTCATAGTTTTGCCATTTCCCTGTTTCCCATTCTCCATTCTCTGGTTTCAAACTGGAAAAAACCTGCACTTTATTTTCATACTTCTCACATTGACATAATTTGACAAGCTATAACAGTTCACTCTTATAACCTTTGTGAACATTATCTTCATAAACCCATCAATTCTTGTGTTAAGCTGCTCAATCATTGACCTTCCACATCATACACTCACAGGAGCATAGTCTCTGTGCCAACAGAAATACAGCACGATCTATATTAGTCCCACTTTCCGACAAAAGGCTCATAGCCTGGAATGTTATGGCACTTCCAAGTGCTTGTCCAAGTACTTTTAACAGTTGAGAGGTTAACCTTAATAACGCCCCCTCAGAAAGTACTTTCCAGACCCCAACACCCTCTGGGTGAAGAAAAAGTCATCTTTAAATCTTCTCTGAACCTCAAACCCTTCACTTTAAAAGTGTGCTCCCTTGTTCTTTACCCTCTGTCTAAAAGGAACAGATGCTGTCTGTCCACCCTGTTAATGCCCCTTGTTACCTTATCCTTCTGAATCACATCCCCCTCAGCCTCTCTGTCCAAAGTAAACAACCCGAGCTTATCCAGCCTCTCTCCATAGCTGATATGCTCCATCCCAGGGAACATCCTGGTGAATCTCCTTTGCAAACCCCTCCAGTACAATCACATCCTTCCTTATAATGAGGCTCCCAGAACGACATACAGTACTCCATCATGGACTAAACCAAGCCCTGTATAGCACTTATAATCTACTCCCTGATTATTAAACGCGACACCCAAGGTTCAATTCTTAACTAGTCCATTACCCAGTTCAGTTACATTCAGGGATGTGTGGAGAAACACCCTCTGAGCTCCCTAGTGTGCTGCCAATCATTGTGTCCACCCCATGTCAGGTTCCTCCTTCCAAAGTACATCATCTCATATTTATCAGGATCACATTCCATCTGCCATTGATCTGCCCATCTGATCATTCCACTTGTATTTACCTTTAAAATCAGAACTTCCTGCTCACTGCCAATCACCCGGCCAATCTTTGTGTCAAACACAAACTTTCTTATCACAACTCCCACCCCTCCACCCACTCCCCCTCCAGATTCACATCTATACCATTTATGAATGCTACAAACAATAAGGGACACAACATTGATCCCTGTGGGACACCAGGGGACACTGGTCTCCAGTCACACAAACAGCCTTCTCCCACGACCCTCTGCCTCCTGACACTAAGACAATTTTCGCTGTAACTTTTCAAGTTATCCTTGATACTCTGAGATTTTACTTTATTTTTTTCAGTTTCCCATGCGGAACTTTGTCAAAGGCATTGCATCAAAACTAAACAAGCGACCTCCTCAAACTAATTGAATCAACTCCATTAGTGTGATTTCACTCTGATAAAGTCATGATGATTATCCCTGATCAAACCTTGCCATTCTGATTGGAGTTCAATTTTCTCCTTCTCTATTTTCTCCAGTAGTTTCCCGAACAGTGATTTAATACTCGCTCGTCTATAGTTTCCTGGTCTTTCTCTACCACCCTTACTGTGAAGTGCAATCATAATAGCTGTTCTCCAGTCCTCTGGCACCTCCCCTATTGTCAGATTCTAATTAAAATTTCCAGTCAGCGTCTTTCCTCGCTTGACTCCAACAGTATCCAGACCTGCAGATTGGTCCAATTTTATACCAGACAAAGCCTCAAACCGCTGCTCGTATTTTACATCAATCTCTTTTCAAGAGCTTTCCAGTACATCTTCTTGAATTCTGTACCTGCATCCTCGTTCTCCCAAGTAAAACAGCTGTGATGTTTACATGTAACAATCTATCAATGTTCTCCGGGTTGACACACTGGTTGCCCCTTTGGTTTCTAATGGACACGAACTGTTGCTGATTATTCTGTTCTACTTGTCCGTGTGGAATATCTTGGGATTCTCCCTCATCTCTCCTGCTTGCACTTCTCCATGTCCCTCGGTTGTTCTCTCCCCTCTATGTTTCTAAGTTTCACTAAAATCACCTCTCATCTTTTGAAACTCGAGATCACAGGCTGAGTTTCCCCATCAGACGATCTTGCCATTTTAGGGATTAATCTGGAGAATACCTTTTGCAGTTCGTCTGTAGTATATTCTATAAGAGTGGCACAGTGGCTCAGTGGTTGGCATTGCTGCCTCATAGCACCAGGGACCTGGGTTCAATTCCAGCCTCGGGCAACTGCCTGTGTGGAGCTCATTTTGGGCGGAACGGTGGCAGAGTGGTTAGCACTGCTGCCTCACAGCACCAGGGACCCGGGTTCAATTCCCGCCTCTGGCGACTGACTGTGTGGAGTTTGCATATTCTCTCCGTGTCTGCGTGGGTTTCCTCCGGGTGCTCCGGTTTCCTCCCACAGTCCAAAGATGTGCAGGTCAGGTGAATTGGCCATGCTAAATTGCCCGTAGTGTTAGGTAAGGGGTAGATGTAGATGTAGGGGTATGGGTGGGTTACGCTTCGGCGGGGTGGTGTGGACTTGTTGGGCCGAAGGGCCTGTTTCCACACTGTAAGTAATCTCATCTTAGATTGGGACTCCAAATGGTACACAATACTCTCAGTTTAGTCTCAGCAACACTCTGTGCAGCTGGCGCATGGCATCTTCTATATTTCAATTACATTCACATGAATATAAACCTAATTTTTCGTTTCCTATATGCTTGTGTTTAGATTACATTGCATTACAGTGAGGGAAACAGGCCCTTCGGCCCAACAAGTCCACACCGACCCACCAAAGCGTAACCCACCCATACCCCTACATTTACCCCTTACCTAACACTACAGGCAATTTAGCATGGCCAATTCACCTGACCTGCATATCTTTGAACTGTGGGAGGAAACCGGAACACCCGGAGGAAACCCACGCAGACACGGGGAGAATGTGTAAACTCCACACAGTCAGTCACCTGAGGCGGGAGTTGAACCCGTGTCTCTTGCGCTGTGAGGTAGCAGTGCTAACCACTGTGCCGCCCAATTCTTCCCAATTCCTTTCACTTTAACTTTTCTTATGATGTTAGTGGGAGAGTTCTTAAAAAAGATCATCTTGAATATCCAACTATACCTTATCCATTAGCTCCTCATTGCCTACGTCCACAAGAATCATCTTCAAACCATTCCAAAAAATGTTTGCCACTTATGGTTTTCGTTTCATCGATGCATTATCATCCTCCCCAGTTTTCCCATTACCTTCTATATATCCAGTAACACGTTCTTTATAATCGAGCCCAACAGACACCCGACCGCGGATGACAAGTTACTGATCTGTAGTTCACCACTCTCCATCTTCATCCTTTCTTAAACTGTTGGATAATATTTGTAACCTTTGCCTTATCCGGATTAGCTAAATATCTTTCGGGAATGTATTGGAAAACAACGTGATAATCTGCGATGCAATCAATATGTCTATTGCTGCTTCCTCTGAAACTCTTGTATGAAGTACATCTGATCTGTCAGATTTATAAATACTCAATCCAGCTTCCTTTTAAAACATGACCTCAACACTGATAAGAATGGTCTTAGGCTTTACTTACACAAGCCCCATGGTAACTTGGTATTTCTGGGAGAATTTCTGGATATTCTGCCTTGAAGATAGACACAAAGAAACTGTTTCGTTACCCTGCGATTTCTCTGTTGTCTTCAATAGATTACCCTGTCTGCACACCCACTGTTCCATATTTGACCTTGTTTTTACTTTTGTTTCATACACTAATGTACTTTTTGTTTAGCAATCTTTATGTTTTTCTTTTGTTTGTATGCTTTTTCGCTTTTTGATTTTCTTTTCTTGGTAATCCGTTGCTGGGTCCTATATTTCTCCAAATCCACTGGCTTACTACGGTACTTGGCATTTTTCTAAGCTAATTCCTGTGATCTAATAGATAGTTGAAGGTGAGGCTGAAAGGGTTAGGTCGGAGAGGCGGGTGGACCAGATTGAGCGGAAGGAAGATGAACACATAGGAACGTTCAAAAGGGGGGAGGATGCTGAGTTGGAAGATTGGACTGGGATCAGGTGGGGTTAGGGTAAATGGGGAAACTGGTGAAACCTACATTAATCCCCTGTGGTTGGAGGGTCCCACGGTAGAAGAGGAACCTTTCTTCATCCATGCTTCGGCTGGTTAGGGTTTGGTGATGGAGGAATCCCAGGACTCTCACGTCCTTGGCAGAGTGGAAAGGAGAGTTAAAGTGTTCAGACGCAAGTCGGTGGAGTTGGTCAATGTGGCTATCCCAGATATGTTCTCTCAAATGATCCACCTGCCTTACCAATGTAGAGAAGACCACACTGGCTTTAATGTATGTAGTAGATGAGGCGTTCTGTCTCCCTTCATCACCGATCACTTTCAACCCCACCTTCATCTACCCATCGTATTCCTAGCAACCTCCCTCCTGCCACACCGCCCTCTCATTTATCTCTCAGCCCCCTTCATCATAAGCCTTATTCCTGATGAAGGGCTTATGCCCAAAACGTCAATTCTCCTGCTCCTAGTACGCTGCCTGACTGTGCTTTTCCAGCACCACACTCTTCGACTCTGATCTTCCAGCACCACACTCTTCGACTCTGATCGCCAGCATCTGTTGTCCCCAATTTCTCCTCACACCTTCAGGGCTTGCATGATTCAGATTTATGACAGTTACTTCAAATAAAACAAAAACTACCGTGTACTCAAACAGCATAAAAGAAAACCAATGCATTGTGGTCACTGTTCCCAAAAGGTCCTTTACAGCAAAGTCTTCAATTAGATCTTTTGATCATCCAACACCAATTTCTAAATAACCTGATCTCTAGCTCCGTGCTCGACAAAATGTTAATGCCAGCTATCTAACACATGCTCATGAAATCCATTTTTCCCAGCATTAGCATTCAGTTGGGTTAACACAGTTTAGATATAATGTAAACAGGACACTATTACTGCAGTATCCACAAATGTGTATATCTCATTTCCCGTTTTATAACATGTCCAGCATTTGTATTGCAGCTTTCAGTTTGATATATAACTCCCATCAATGTTTCTTTCTCCTTGCTATTTTTGCACTCCACCTTACTAGATTCTGGAGAATCTGAGCGATGTGGGATTTGGGGAGATTAATGGTAGAGATCATCTCGCCACATCATTTATGATCTTCTTAAGCATCATTGTGATATTTTCTCCAGATCTCCCGTTATGCTGATTGAGTAGAGAAGGACAATGATCTTCCAACAATGCTCTGTATTTGCCCCAGAGAGCTGAGACAGCTCGAACCTGGGTGGGAACCTTACAACAGGATGGTAAAGCATTACTGCTGCTGTACAGGGTCTTAGTGAGATCACATCTGGAGTAGTGTGTACAGATTTAGTCTCTTCAATGAAGAAAGAATGTTGTTATATTGGAAGGAGCTCAGAGATGGTTCCCTCAGCTGATTCCTGCAATGAAGATGCTAGCTTATAACGAAAGGATGATCAGGTTGATCCAATAGCCATTGGAGTTTACAAAAATAAAGGATGATCTTATTTCAACATAGATGACAGGAAGGAGTCAACAACTGAAGAGAATTACACAGATAGTGGGGGAATCCATTCTGTTCTCCAGCCTGTAACACAGGAACAACAGGAGGATATTCAGGCCTTCGAGCCTGTTACACCAGAATAGGACGACACTGTTCAGCCCCTCGAGCCCGATGTATATTTATAGGAGGAGGCCAATCAGCCCCTCGAATCTATAACACCGGACCCAGAGTAGGCCATGCTGCACCAGTATACTGTTACACAGCAACAGGATCAGACCCTTCAGCCTCCTCAAGCCCGTAACATAGGAATTGGAAGTGGTCACACAGTGACTGGAGATTGTTACACTGGGATAACAGGAGGCCATTCAGACCCACCGAGTCTGTTGGAAGGGAAACGTGTAAAGATAAAAACTATCTGAGACTTTTTTCATGAGAAAGGAGGAGGTAATTCAGACACGTGTCTGTTGTATGGGAACAAGAGAAGACCAATCGCTCCCTTCGTCCCATCTCTGGGATACATGAGGAGACCGTTCAGTATCTCCACCGATTATGGAGAAATATGAGAAGACCCATCAGACCCTCAGAACGTTACACATTAACGGGAAGATTCCATAATCCCCCACCCCTCTAACGCATCAACAGGAGGTGGTCATTCTGGCCTTGGAGATGACAACATGGGAACCCCAGAAAGACTTCATCCCATCGATTTTGTGCACAAGCAGGATGATGAGTCCAGTCAGCCACACATACCGCTTATGCAGCAATTGGAGCACATCTCTTAAAACCCTTTTGTCCATCAAACAGGAATTCAAAGAAAACGTAAAGGTTTTCAAAAGGGAAGAACTTATAATAACTAAATATATTAGGGAGTAAAATGTAGCAATAAAGTCTTGTAATTTAAGGCAAATTATTAGAATCCATTGTTGAGGACATTTGCAAACGTAAACCACAATCCATCGGACTCAACATGGTTTTACAAAAGATAAACCATGATTGAAGTGTTTTCTTGATTTATTAAAGATGTGACAAACAAGGTGGATAGTGGGAATCCTGGAGATGGAATATATCTGGTCTTCGTGAAGGCATCGGATATGTCGCTTCTCCAAAGAGTGAGTGGTAAGATCAGACAGCATCAGTTTAGGACTAATTTATTGGTTTAGATGGAGGCTTGGTTAACTAACAAAATGCAATCAGATGAATTAAATGTATCATTTTCTATTGGAAAATGCAATTTGGTGGGTGCCATAGATTTCAGTTCTCATGCCTCAACCATTTGGGATCGATATTATTACTCGGTTGACGGGATAGAAAATACTATAGCTACATTTTCAGATGACACTAACATTGGTGGGAAATTACTTTGTAATGATGATGCAAAAGATTTAAAAACTATATGAATAGGTTGGGTGAATGGGCAAACATTTGGCAATGAAAATTAAAGTGGATAAATATGGGGTTATTCAAGTTGGCCAGCCGAATAAAAAGGCAAATTATTATCTAAATGGAGAGAATGTTCAAAGTGCTTAAGTGCATAGGGATCTGGGTGCCAGTTTGCACATCAAAGAAAACCTGCTTGCGGGTACTTCAAATACTGAGAAATGCAACTAAAACTTCATCGTTTATTTGTAAAAGGATAGAGTAGAAAGGTAGGGAGTGTTGCTGTAGCTATGCAAGGCATTAGTGAGGCTGTAACTGGAGTACAGTTTGGGTGTCCTGCAGAATGTGGTATTTCCATTGGAGGCAATTCAGAAGAGCTTCATTAGAATGATTCCATATTTGAAGTGTTTGTGTTATGAAGAGAAATTGAGCAGTTCAGGCCTATACCCTCGATTTTATAAGAACAATAGGAGAGCACATTGAGGTCTGTAAGATGTGAAATATAATTGAAAGTGTTGATGTGGAGTGGATTTTTTTTCATCAGCCGCAATCTCCAACAAGAGAGTAGAGTTTGACGATCGAGAGATAGCAGGGATGTGGAACAGAGGCCGCGATGACATCAGCCATGATTGTATTCCATGGCGGAGCAGATTCGAGGGGTTGGGTTCCTGACTGATTCTCCTCGTTCATATTCAGCTTTTCCACTGTGTTACACAGTAATGGGAGAGGACTGTGTATCAAATAGGAAGCAGGTGCTCTGGATAAATCAGTCTTAATCAGTTTGACAGAACATCACCAGTGGAGTCACACAGTGACCAGTGCTGGGTCCTCCACTATTTACAATCTGTATCAATGATCAGGAGGATGGAACAGATATAGAGATATTGAGTTTGGTCATGCTGCTGTGATAAGCAAGAGATTAAATTATCAAGAGAGGTAAAGGCAATGGATAATAATTTGGCAGGTGCAATATAACATGATATAACCTCTAATTTCATTGACAGTAATAATGGAAGGCAGTATGTTACTGAAATGAAGAGGGATTACAGGGATTAATGATACTGTGTACTGGGGGGGGTTCTCTCAGACCCGTTCAGACATGGGAGGTTTTGCTCCATCCCTGATCGTCTGCTCCCAGACACTCCAACTGACCCCATTGCTCTCCGTACACATGGAATGTTTTGAAGTGTTTGGTTGGTGATGGAGATGCTGTTTTCAAACATGTATTAAGGGGTCGGCCTTTATCCAAGATACATTCATTCATTTCTACATGGAGACCCGAAGACGATGGGAATGCTGTCTGCTTGTGAATGAAGGAACTGTGGCTGCTGTCAGGACAGAGGTATTCACCAACATAGTGTACTGTGCATGGACACACGGTAACATTAACAGAGAGAGAGCTCCTTCAGTTCCTCTACCTCTCCCCATTGACATGGGTACTCTGCAGATGCCATGTACACCATCGGGAATCCCATTATACTGGCTACACCCGGCAGCTCCCTGTTGTGGGTGAAACAATATATTTACCTCATCCACCATATATATCATCCATCACCGAATGGTTACATTGATGGCAACATACTGGGAGATGATGGCTATGTCACTCAGTCCTGTTTGGAAAGTTCCAGAACATAGAAGCTGAATGAAACTGTGACCCGAACAGCCACTGGCAGCACCGTCCTTTCCCCTGGGGTGAAGCTGCAGGACGCGTTAAAGGAGGTGACACTGCTCTGTGACCAGCTGCTTGTTCCATCAGTGTCCCCTCACACTCTGGTCCTGGATTAAGTGTAGCTTGCGAGGCTGTTAATGGAAAACTCGGGTGGGTCCAACAGATCCCTTTCCACACATACACTAACTCTGTGTTTTCAGAGTTTCCCCGCTCTGTAACCTTTGCTCCATTTGTTGCTCATGTTACTGACCCAGACGCTGTAACTACAGTCCCCAGTCTCCACCCAAAGATGGGTCAGCAAATCCTCAGGTCTCCCTGAATGTCTCAGGCAGCTCACAGCACAACCTCCAGCAAACCATCCCCAACCCCTCCACTAAATTTTCAATAACAGGAGTCAGTCAGAAACTCCTCATCTGTAAGTGTTGTGGACCAGACCAGATCCCTGCAAAATATTTTATGAAGATCGCTTAGACCCAACCCTTTCCTTATTTTAAAAATAGACGTGAAGTTTGCGTTCCAGATATGTTGTGACTGGTCAAACCACTTGACATTAAGCAAATTTAATCTATTCAAATGCTTTGGTTAAAATACAATCAAAGAAAAGAACATTTTGAGATAGCTTATATGTTTGAACACTTACACAAACAATAGATACCGTACATTCTTGGTATACACCGCTTGGCACAAAGATATATTCAAATACAGATCCTTACATGCAGTTTTCCGATCGAAGAGATATCATCATCAACAGAGATCTCAGAGAGAAAAGCAGCTGGGGATCATGTATTGAAACTTCCAACCCTTTCCGGGATCCCCAACAGCTTCTGAATGCTGCAGCTAAAAACAAACCGAGTAAACCTGGTCTGGGAGAGCTGGCCGCTGCCCTTCCATTGTTACCAATGTTTTAATAAAACCTAAAGGCTTTCTCAATTATTTATTTAAACTGTTTTCAGACAGCAGTTCTGCATCTCTGCCTTTATAACCTCTCTTCAAAAGAAAATCCCAAGATAAAATAACCTTTTTACAGTGATAGTGTACTCACAACTCCACCTTTAAAAAAATGATCCATCAATATTCAAAAAGGGATTCATTTTAGACCTCCTAATCTTCCTCTGTGAGTAGACTGGCGGGAATGGCGGGATTACCTTACACTGAAAGACTGAAGTGACTGGGCTTGCATACCCTTGAGTTTAGAAGACTAAGAGGGGATCTGATTGAGACATATAGGATTATGAAAGGATTGGACACTCTGGCAGCAGGAAACATGTTTTCGCTGACGGGTGAGTGCCAAATCAGAGGATACAGCTTAAAAATACGAGGTAAACCATTTTGGACAGAGATGAGGAGAAACGTCTTCACCCAGAGAGTGGTGGCTGTGTGGAATGCTCTGCCCCAGCGGGCAGTGGAGGCCCAGTCTCTGGATTCATTTAAGAAAGAGTTGGATAGAGCTCTCAAAGATAGTGGAATCAAGAGTTATGGAGATAAGGCAGGAAGAGGATACTGATTAGGAATGATCAGCCATGATCATATTGAATGGTGGTGCAGGCTCGAAGGGCAGAATGGCCTACTCCTGCGCCTATTGTCTATTGACTGCAAAGCATATATATTACATTGAATCTGATCATACAAATGTTCACAGCGAGATTCGATTTCAGTCATTTTACTCCTGCCACAGAATGCCTTTGTCTTTCTTCACTCAAGTTTCCACAACGTGTCAAAACTTAGGTTTTCTACCCCCGTCACATGTATAATTTCATATTGAAAGGCGGAAATAATAAGCTCAGTCGACACAGACTGGTATTTTTCTCCCAAAATTCCTCCAAAAACTTTAAGGGGTCACGATCAGTGAAAACGATTTGTGTCAGATACGTTATTCGCAATTTAAATGCTGAAATGTTGTAACGCCAACACCAAGCTCAAGGCCTCCTTCCCCATTGTGGAATAAATCTGTTGATGTTTCCATTAGACACTCCAACCACACGTTACATAATGGAGCACTTCTCATCTCTCCAATAGTCCTTCTGAATGACATAGCTCCTCATGTCTCAGCATAAAAGAATTACATCCTTCTTTACCTCTTAAGACTATACCCTCTTTACCTGCTACCCCTGGCCTATGCCAGTAAACCTTTCTCTCACAGGGATATGTTCTATGAAAATCTCACACATTCTTCTCAATCTCTCACAGAAACCAAACTTTGATTTCTGAACTCAATCATCATCATCAGCCATTTTAGCTTCTAACCTTCCCATTGTTACTCTCTGCTCTTACACATGAGTTCTCATGACTGCAGGAAGTAAATTGTTGAATTTCTCAAAAATAAGAATCTCTCTAAGGGTCATAGGTTTGCTCTGATTTAATACCCTTCCCAACCTTTCAAAATTTGGTTGATCCTTTCAAACACAACGTGCATTTAACCAGGCATGCTATTTTAGATTCCTGACACACTGTCTGTCACCTTCTGGCACTAGCTCATATGCACTTCAAATGACTTTCTTTACCTCCTCATATTCAGTAGACACCTCCTCTGATAGGAATGCAAATGCCTATCAGCTTTGTTTGAATCAACTAAATCCACATGTTCTCTGGCAACTGCATTTGTTTAGCCCCTTTCTGAAATGATATTAAAAAGTCTCCCTCCATCATTCTCATCAAATTTAGATAATACCTGAATGTATTTAAACAGATCCCCATCAGACCTTTGGCTGTTTAGGGTTGCTCATCCTCACTATCCTCCTTATCCAGCCGACTGTCTGCCTTCATCTCCACCTTCTATGTCAAACTTCCTCTCTAATTGCTAACTTTTGAAGTTGAAACTCTCTGCTTTTCTTCTCTCTTTTTCTCCCTTTCGTCTTCATTTCCTTTTCTTTTATTTCTACTTTTCATCATAATTCAAACTGTTTCAATTCCTTCTCATGTTCAAGGTGCCTCATTTGAAATTGAATTCTAGCCATTTCCAAAGATACTGATGGTGGTTTCACCAAATGTAATTGCCGAGCTCTAGCTGTAATTATCTCTCATTTTCGCACAGACAAACACAATTCCAACTCCAGCTTGTCTGCCAATTCCTACAGCTTCCCTTCATTACCTTTTGTAAAACCCCTAACTTTACTTCTTCCACACCCAGAGAACTCTTAGTGACTGAAATTGTCTTTATACTCAACACACTGTTTAAACCAACCGAATTCAACATCCAGAACCAAAGACACTAACAACTACCTTATGGGACCTTTGAACCCAATAGCCTCCCGGTGCACACTCTCCAGCGTTTGCATGAGCTTATTCTGGATTCTCTAGTTTCCTCCCACAATCCAAAAGTGTGCATGTCAGGTGAATTGGCCATGCTAAATTGTTTGTAGTTTTCAGGGATGTGTGGGTTAGGTGCCTTAGTCGGGGTAAATGTGTAATAATAGGGTCGAGGAATGGGTCTGGGTAGGTTACTCCTCGGAGGGTTAGTGTGGACTTGTTGGGTCGAATGGCCTGTTCGCACACTGTAGGGATTGCAATTCTAAACCCAATTTGGTATTATCGATTTAGAACCAGACAAGAGTCCCCAGTTTGTTATAGACAAACCAGACTGACCCAAACTACTTTAAGGAGGTAGCTTGGATGCCAAACCCCTCTTATTTTAAAGGTAGATGTGAAGTGGGTGTTCCAGATGAGATGGTACTCGTCAAACCACTCACCATTAAGCAAAACACAATGTATTTAAATACTCTAATGAAAATCCATAGACAATGAAGAGGAATTTAGAATAACTTAACAATTGGAAACCTTAACCGAATAATGGATACAGTACCTTCTACAAATGAACTGTTCCAATATACTACAATCACCTAAACACACCCCTTGGCAAAAAGGAACATTCAAACATGCATTCTTGCATACAGTTCTCCAATCCAGGAGGAAAGAGCATCAAGTGAGCTTCCAGAGAGAATAGCAGCTAGGGATAATGTACTAAAACTTACACCCGTTCTGGGAGCCCAAGCACCTGGTGGTTGTTATTGCTACAATGAAAAGAAACCTAGAAAGCCTGGTCTCTGCGAGCTGGCCATGATTACTACTGTTTATTATAAACCGTAAAATCTCCGTAAGTTATTTACCTGAGCCGTTTTCAGTAGGAAGTTTGGCCTTTGAGATCTCTTACTAAAAATAAGGAGAAAATAACCTTTTATTTAAAAGGTGACAGCATTGTCAGGCAATTTAGATGCCTGGTCCTTTACTCAGTGGTCTTCCTCGTGTTACTGATCGCAAGATCACCTGAGAGGGACAGCCACAGGTACACACCAAGTTACAAGGATGTGTCTCATAACTTCTGAAACACACCTGTCCATGAACCATCACATGGGACACACCGGGAAGTGAACAACAGCCTGACATACGCCATTTCATTATTTCTGAGCTGCACAATGCCAGCACTCGATACACTAGGGAGACAAAACCCAAGGCCAGGAAAAGATACAGAAGGACATAGAGATCCACATTAAAGACAGAAACAGGCAGTTAATTAACTGAAAAGATGTTGTGGAAGTATGGGGAAAAAGACAGGGCAATGGGACTAACTGCTGAAGTGAGATATTCGTGAGTAAAATTACAAGAATGAGAACATTGAATACAGGCATTGTCAGATCAGCTGGAATGGTTTGTTACATCAAATTCTGAATCTGCTTCACCGAACACCACAAACAAACATAAACTGGGACAAGATGACAGTCCAGCATGGAGAGCTGTGCACACCATGCTAGTGTGTTGCTCAGTGAACTGCACTATCTGGAGAGTATTGCAAACTTTACTAACATATGCTAACTATAGTCGCATCAGCTTACTGCCTATAATGGGAAGGTTTGCTCTCTCTCTATGTGTTCATCAGAGACTTTGAGAGTGTGCGCGATAGGCGTGGTTGAATGTGAAACTCATTGTTTGAGAAGGAACGCACATGGAGAAAACAATTTTAAATAAGAACAACTGGCAGGCTTTTTGTTTATCAATAGAGAGAACGAGGGAAGGTTCATGGACAGATGAGGTAAAGTATTTGAGAATGTTAAAATAAAGGCATTGCCAGAAAAACAGCAACATACTTCCGCATGCACATGAATGACAGATCGATGGGAGTTTAGTGTGATTTCGAATCAGATTTGCTTCGGCAGGTTTGAAGCCGGGACCATCAGCAGCAGATTATTGGCTTCATTAAGCCTGTACTTCATAGCTCAAGGTTCAAACAGCAGATGGAATAAACCAGTGAGATATATTCTGGAGTAGTGAGTATTTCAAGTTAGAAATGTCAGGGAATGGTGTCAAGAATCAGCTCATTGTCAAAGTGATCTACCACAGTTGTGACTTGTCTGCTTCAACTGCAGATATTGGCCAGGGATGGGATGGAAACAGTGGAAGGAAGTGGAGTTTGTAACCAGAACAGTCGACTGTGACCTCTATGCTCTTAACAGCAAAGGCAATGATACGATGCATTATGATTCTCCCCTGAAACTGAATAGTTCAACATCGAGATCCGTGAGTAACACTGTCAGAGCAGAGAGCGAGACAGTAATTGAACACCTTCATTGATGCAGTTAGCAGTGGTCTGTAGAGTGAATATCTAGATTGAGAGATTGGATTGGATTGGAACAATTATAGTGGCAGGAAGTGTAGACGATATGAAATAACAATAATACAGTCATAACTGGTTTATAGAAAACAAAATTTGGATAGTGACACTCACCAGGAACACCAAAGATAGCCAGGAAGAGATAATAAAATTATTGAATAATGAGAAGAGCGTAATAGATCCGCAATGATAATGACATCCAATCAAATGCAGAAAGATACCAAACATAATCGGCTAAGCTCCTGTATATTGTTGGAATATTCCTGTCTAATGTTCTCAGATTCTGATCCATTGTTGGAATATTTCAGTCTAATGTTCTCAAATTCTGATCCATTGTTGAAACATTCCAGTCTCATGTTCTCAGATTCTGATCTCTCCTCCCCTTCTCTCTGGATCTGCTGTTCCCTTTCAGTGCTGTCGGTGATGCTCCCGCTCATGTTATGGGTTGACACATTGAACGGAGCCCATTTATCATTAAAAGATGGAAACCCTCCACTGGGATAATTAAAATCCATGGAGATTGGCATTAATCGCAGTCACTGAACAAATAGGCTTAGTTAACCAGTTCAATAAATCACTTTTCATTTACTGGTTTTGGACGGAATGGATAAGGTTACTGAGGGATGGACCATAAATCTTTCAATATTTTATATCTTTTTTTCTTTGTATATGACAGTATTAACAGAACGCTGCAGGGGTCTATGTATGTTCCATTCTGTTTATGAAAGGAGGCAGTTATAAAATAACAGACCGGCTGCATAAAAAAGGGGGGGGGGCAAGTTTCTAGATACGTGAACACAAAGTATGGTGCTTATTGACCAGTGTGCGGCCACTCCTGGTTTTAATGCCCTGTTATCAAATCCTTTCATAACCTTGAGATAGAGCATTGGGACTACTGCTCAGGAACAGGCCGAAGAAATTCTCTCCCAATGGGCCTCTTACAGAGGGAGAAGAAAAGACCATTCAGCCCATATTTGCCTGTTGCTACTTGAAAAAGTGGAAAGCTGGAATATTGGCACATTTTGTCAACAGAATCATTCAGAACAAAGAGATGTGTTGCTGCAGCTGCATAAAGTGTAACTGAGAGGGCACCTGCAGTGCAATATGTTGTCTGTGTTTCTGTATC
Source organism: Chiloscyllium punctatum (assembly GCF_047496795.1). Classification (NCBI taxonomy): domain Eukaryota; kingdom Metazoa; phylum Chordata; class Chondrichthyes; order Orectolobiformes; family Hemiscylliidae; genus Chiloscyllium; species Chiloscyllium punctatum. Next base: position 31,744,398 of record NC_092766.1, on the reverse strand, counting down.
TGAGAAAGGATGGACCTCCATCACATACAGTTTAACGGCTGCTCGTAATCCATGGGTTGCTGTGTCTCGGATCTGTTACACAGGGACAGGAGGAGGCCATGCAGCCTCTCGAGTGTGTCTAGAAGAACTGGAGGAGGCCATTAAGCCTCTTGAGTCTATTACAGAGGGACAGGAGGAGCCTAGTCAGACTGTCGAGCCCATTATAGAGGGGCAGGAAGTGTTGATTTAATTTTCAAGTCTGTTTCGCATAAATAGTAGTTTTAAATTAGTTGTGGAATAGGAAATACCTGATGTCAACATTAATGTTCTAACTTTGAGCAAGGCCAATTTTGAAAATGTTAGGCGAGCCCTGTGAAAGGTTGATTGGAATACCCTATTCACAGGGAAAGTGATGGTTGGAAAATGCAAGGCCATCAAAACCTGGTTTCAGAGAGTCCAGAGCCAACGTGTTCCTATTAGTGAGATGGGCAAGGCTGGTGAGTGCAGGGAGTGCTGGATGGTTAGATATATTGATGTTATGGTCAAGGTAAGGAAGGAGGCATATGTCTGGTAAACAGAGCTGAGTTTATGTGAATCCCGAGAGGAGTATAAGGGCAATAAGTGTATAGTCAACGGGGAATTCGGGCCAGAAAAATGTGGACATGAGATGGCTTTAGAAATAGGGTTAACGAGGCATTGAAGAAATTCTGCAAATCCTTTAATGGTAAAAGATTAACTAGGGGGAGAACTGGGCCCCTTAAAGATCAGTAAGACTACCTCTGTGTGGAACCACCCGAGATTGGAGGGATATGAAACAAAACTTTCTCCTCAGTATTTAATGAGGAGGAGGTTACAAGAGCGAGAGAATGAATAAATATACAGTGAAACATTGAAAGGTGTCTATATTACAAGGAGGTGTTTGACATTTTAAAACACTAAAAGGTGAACAAATCCCTAGGACCTGATCAATTGTATCCCAAATGTTTGTGAGAAGCTAGGAAAGAAATTGGTCAGCATTTTGCTGATATATTTGTATCATTGATTTCCATAGGTGAGGTGTCAAAAGACTGGAGGGCAGCTAACATAGTGTCATTATTTAAAAAGTAAGGAAAAAAGAACAGGTAACCATAGATCGCTGAGCCTGGCGTCAATGGTGACTAAATTGTTGGAGGGGATTTTGTGGGAAAGGATGTGTATGCATTTGAAAAGACGAGGACTGAAGAGGGCTTTGTACATTGGCGATCACGTCTCACTGACTCGGTGTAATCTTTTGAGGAAGTGATGAAGATGATTGATGAAGACAGGCCAGTGGATGTTGTCTTTATGGAATTCAGTAAGATTACGAAAATGTTCTACATGGTAGACTGGTTAGCAAGGTTAGACTTCCTCGGATCCAGGGAGAACTCGCCATTTAGATCCGAAATTTTCTTGAATATTGGAGACAGGGTATGACAGTGGACATTTGTTCATTAAACCTGGCGACCTGTGACCAGTGGCGTGCTGCAAAGATCAATAGTGGGTCCACTGCCTTTTGTCACTGATACAAATCATTTACATTTGAGTATATGAAGTATTGTCAGTAAGTTTGCAGATAATAACAAATTTGGTGGTGTGGTCGACAGTGAAGAATGATCCCTCAGAATATAATGGGACCTTTTTAGGTGAACTGAGGAGTGGCAGATACAGTCTATTTTAGTTACATATGAGGTGTTGCATTTTGGCAAGACAAATCATGGTAAGACTTACAGGTAGTGACGTATAGAAAGCTGCCAGTGAAGGAGAACTACATTGAAATTATCGAATCCCTACAGTGAGGAAACAGGCCTTTCGGCCCATCGAGGCCACACCGAACCTCTAAACAGTATCCCACTGGACAAACACCTGCCCTATCCCTCTGAGCCTGCATTTCCCATCTACCATAATCTACCATAATCCACCTACCCTACACATCCCTGGGTACGTTGCGCAATTTAGCATGGCCAATCTACCCTTATCTGTATATATTTATACAGTTGGAGTAAAACATAGCACCCGGAGGAAACTCACACAGACACGAGGAGACTGTAAAAACTCCACACAGCGAGTCATTCAAGGATGGAATTCAACCCAGGTCACTGCCCTGTGAGGCAGCAAAGCTATCCTCATAGTGCAGGTTCTCCATTCCTTGAAAGTGCCGTCACAGGTAGACAGCGCAGTGACGAAGGCATTTAGTGATCTTCCCTTTATTGGTGCGTGCTTTGAGTCGAAGCATTTGCATGACATGTTAAATCTGTACAGGACAATGGTTTGGCCACTTTTGTAATATTGCCTTTAATTCTGGTCTCTCTCCTGTCGGAAAGATGTTATCAAACTTGAAAGGGTGCAGAAGAGATTTAAAAGAATGTTGCAGATGTTGGAGGGTTGGAGTTACAGGGAGAGTTTTAATAGGCTGGGGCTATTTTCAAGTGTTGAGGCTGTGGGGGGGGGGGGGGGGGGGATCCTTAAAGGGGTTTATAAAATCATGAGGGTCATAGAAAACTTAAACAGTCAACGTCTTTTACCCAGGATAGGCGAGTCCAAAATTAGAAGGCAAAGGTTTAAGGTGAGAGGAGAATGATTTAAAAAGGGAAATGAGGGACAACATTTTCACATAGAGACTGCTGTGTGTATGGATTGAACAGACAAAAGAGGTTGTGGAGGCAGGTACAGTTACACCATTTTAAAGGCAGTTGGATGGATACATGCATGGGAAATGTGTAGAGGGAGATGGGCCACCTGCTGGCAAGGGGGACGAGATTTATTCAGGATATTTGGTCGGTATGGATGATCAGACTGAAAGGTCTTTTTTCCGTGATGTACATCTCTGAAACTCTATTCCCTCTTGAGTGTATGACACGGGAACAGGAGGAGGTTATTCAGCTTCTGAATTCTGTCAGTCAGCTGGTTTGCTCAATTACTGAGAGTCAAATACAAAAATACATCATTCAGATTTTGATGGTGTTTTACAGAAACAGTAGAATGGCCTTTCATCAAGAAAAGCTGCAAAGAATGTGAAGAGGCCATTCAGTCCCTCACCTCCATTCCACAGGAGTAGCAGGTGAGCACAGAGCTATTGGAGCCTGTTACTCAGGAGCAGGAGGAGGACATCTACTTTCACAAAACTTCGATTAGGCGGCAGTCACTCAACCGCTCGTGACTGGGACACAGGAACAGGAGGGAGTCACTCAACTGCTCGAGACTGGGACACAGGAACAGGAGGGAGTCACTCAACTGTTCGAGACTGGGACACAGGGACAGGAGGGAGTCACTCAGCTGCTCGAGACTGGGACACAGGGACAGGAGGGAGTCACTCAACTGCTTGAAACTGGGACACAGGGACAGGAGGGAGTCACTCAACTGTTCGAGACAGGAACACAGGAACAGGAGCCAGTTATTAAACTGCTAAAAACTGGGACACAGGGAAATCTGGAGGCTACTGAGGCCCGAGGATCCTGTTACGCAGGAACAGGAGGAGGTTACTCACTCCCCACCAGTATGAGACACTGGGAGAGAAGGGGAGTTTGCCTGGAACAAACAGAAATATATGATAAGATGCATCAGTGGTCCACACAATCCTGCCCCAACATTCACTTAGACCACGGCTGATCTGATGGTGATTCCCTCATCCCATTTTACAGAGACTGTCCTCTCTGCAGCCTCTGCTCCATTTGTTGGTCATGTTGCAGACCCAGATGCTGTAACAACAGTCACCATGACTCATCCAGAGGGTCTGGTCTAACTGGATGAGTCAGGATTTGAAGAATCCAATCACAAGAATTAAAACAAAAATAAAGGCATAGCCAGATGTTTAGTTCTCTCACATTCGCAATCTAACTCACATAACCATTACATATTCAGGATGGACCACTGTGTAGATCCGGCTAGTGTACTGCTGAATGCAAGCCAGCTATGTGCAGAGTGAAACTCTGTGCAGCCCACACCAATGCTGGATCTATAATCCTGGGCTAAATGTTCAGCGTGGGGGTGCTGTGCAGTCCGCACTGGTTTATTAATATATAAACCCAGATTGTTGCATTGTTCGGTTACACTGTGTTCGATCGCAGCTCAGTGTGGGGAAATTGCAACCAATGTTGGAAGTGACAGGATGTGCAGCTCCCATCCATTTACAGCTCCATATCTCCACTGTGCCTTGACAAGGGATGCTGCTAATGTGAAGGTCACTGCGAGGAAGAGATGTAAATGGAAACAATTCAAATGCCAATAGTTCTGATTAAGGCGTGTATCACTCTAGTATTTAAAGATGAAATAATTGAGATAATATCCAATGAGATCTTGTAAATGATGCAAACAATAATAGGGGTTGGTAACGTTATAGTGGTTGCACAATAAGCCTTCAAATAATCAATGGGAATTAGAAGAACAAATATGCAGGAAGACTGGCGAGACTTGCAGGAACAATAGGGTTGTCATAATAGTTGATTTTAATTATCCTAACATAGATGGGGACTTCCAGAGGGTTAAGAACTTAGATGGAACGTAATTTGTTAAGTGTGTTCAGGAAAGGTTCCACAAGCAGCATGTTCAGGGTCCTACTCGGGAAGGGACAAACTCGACCTACTGTTGGGAAACAGGGCAGGATAGGTGACGGAGGTAAAGTGGGGGAGCATTTTGGGAAAAGTGACCAGAGATGTATTAATGTTAAAATAGGTATGGTAGGGAAGAAATTGGCCCACAGATTCAAGTTCTAAATTGGGGCAAGGCAAGTTTTGTTGAAATTCGACAGGGGATTGCAGGGCTTGATTGGAGTAGTGTGTTTCCAGATAAAAGGATCCATGGCAAGTGGGAGGGCTTCAAAGTGAGATAGCTCGAGTTCAAGGTCTGCATGTTCCTGTGAGGGTGAAGGGCAAGTGAGGCTGGAAGAGAGAACCCTAGATGACAAGAGATATTGAGGCTCTGACCAGAAAGAAAGGAGGCGTCACTCAAGTACAGGCAGCTGGTTCCAAGGGAATCTCTGGAGGTACACAGGGGTTACAGGAGTTTACTGAAGAAGGAAATCAGCAGGGCTAAAATGGGGTATGAGATAGCCTTGGCTGAGCAAATTAAGATGAATCCAAATTCAGTATAGTAAATAAAAAGAACAACTAGAGGGAGATAGGACGCCTTACAATCCAAAATGGGCATGTATGTGTAAAACCTCAAGAGATGGGTGAGATCCTCAATTTCCCCTCTGTGTTTATCATGAAGAAAGACATGAAGACCTGTGACCTTTGGGAGGTTAGTTGTGATATCTTGGTACAGTCCATATCACAGTAGAGTTGCTGTTGGACATATTAGAATGCGCAGTCAGATAAATTTCTTGATCCTGACCAGATATATCTAAGAGCACTGCACAAGGCGAGAGAAGGTAGGTCAGGGACAAGGTCTCAGAAGACTTGGCAGTAGCAAATGTTGTGTCCTTATTCAGAAGGGCTGCAAAGAAAAGCCTGGGAAATATAGACCAGTAAGCTTCACATCTGTTTCGGAAACCACTTGAGAAGGTTTGGAGATATAAGATATAGATGCATTTGTGAAGACAGAGTTTGACTTGGAGCAGTCAGCATAGCTTTGTGCGTGGAAGATCATGCCTGACAAATTTTGATCGAGATTTTTGAGGAAGTAACTTGGAAGGTTGACGAGGAAAGATGGTGGACATAGTCTATATGGATTTCAGTAATGCCTTTGATAAGGTTCTACATGGTAGGCCGCTCTAGAAGGTTAGATCGCATGGACTCCAATGTAAACTGGCAAATTGGGGACACAATTGGCTTAATGTTCTGAAACAAATGGCTATGGTGGAGGTATGCTTGTCGGACTGGAGTGCCTTAGTGGTCGGTCCTGGGCCCATTGCTGTTTGTTATCTATACCAATGATTTGGACCAGAGTGCACAACGCAACGTTAGTAGGTTTGCAGATGACACTAAATTAGGAGACATTATTTACAGTGAGGACCGTTATCAGAAATTGTAGCAGTTCCTTGATCAGCTGGGGAAGTGGGCTGAGAAATAGCAAATGGAGTTTAATTTAGATAATTGTGGCGTCTTCCATTTTGGAAAGTCAAATCCAGGTAGGAGTTTAATGATGAATGATAGTGCCTTAAGACGTGTAGTGGAACAAAAGGATGTTGGAGATCAGGTGCACGGTTGTCTGAAATTTGAGTCACAGATACACAGGACAGTGAAGAAGGCTATTGGCACATTGGCCTTCATCAACGCATTGAGTATAGAAGTTGGGACGTTATGCTGCAATTGTACAGGATGTTGGTAATGCTGCAGTTGGAGTATTGTGTTCAGTTTTGTTCATCTTGCTCTAGAAAGGATATTATTGAACTAGAAAGTATGCAGAACAAACTTCCAAAGATGTTTCCTGGGCTAAAAGCTCTAAGTTATAGGCAGAGGTTGGACAGGTTAGAACTTATTTCTTTACAGCTTAGGAAACCGAGGGGGTTCTTATAGAAGTGTAGCCCTTATAAAATCATGAGAGGCATGCATGGGGTGAATACTTCAAACTTCTTTCTCAAGTTTGGTGAATCGATGACTAGAGGACATCCATTAATGTTTGGAAAGGATAAAAAATATAAAAATGAAACTGAGGGGCAACGTTTTTTACATAGAGTGTGGTACGCATATGGACTGAGCTGTCAGTGGAAGTGATTGAGGTGGGTACAATAACAACATTGAAAAGGCAATTGGACAAATACACAGATAGGAAAGGATTAGAGGGATACAGAACAAGGGCAGGGAAATGGGGTGAGTCTGGATGAACATTTTGGTTACCATGGACCAGCTAGGCCAAATGACCAGTCATACTGGCAGTCTCGTGTAATATGTAAATGAGTGTGTTTTGGGGTGGAGATAGGATGCGGGGGGGGGGGGGGGGTGGAGAGACTGAGATAAAATGTCATGGAAGGATATGTTCACAGGTTTCAGAATGAAGACATTTCGATAGTATCATGCAACACGGGTCAGTATTTCGAAGAATTATGAGTGAAAGGGATATTGCTGTGAGTTCAGGCGATGGAGAGTTTTGGATGAGCATTTGTTCTGCAGCTTTGTAACTGGGAGTGAGGACAGCAGAGTCTTCGCCTCACTGGGCTGAATCTAACAAAAAACTGTCGCAATGACATTTTAATTAAGTGTGACAGAGGGGTTGTCTGCACGAGGCCGAGCGAGTTTCCTGGTGCTATCTTACCAAACTCACCTCATTAACTAGCCACCCCACTCCATAGTGTCCCTCTCATACAATGCTAGCCCGATTCTCCAACCCATCAAGACTGGAGGTACTCACCATCGCTGGGAAGCCCCGGATATTCTGTGACCCCTGACACTTGTGCCATCTTTAAAAAGCCAATGGGTACATGGTTGTGCTTTCTCAGTTCAGAACTGCCCTGCACAGTTTACCCCGAGCATAGCAGCTAAGGGGAAATTACACCACAGTTTGTCAACAGGGGCACGGAGGTCGTGGTGGATGGGCTAGCACAGAGGGAGACCATTCTCTTACCAGAGGGATCACACCACCAGACCCACCGCGCATGGTCTGAACTCCTCGCCCAGCTCAGTGCAGTGTGCGGTCTGAGCAAAACAGGACAATCATCAATAACCTTCCCTGCTCTGTCAGGATAAGGGTCACCGTATTCTCTCTGCTCCCTCACACTCACTGCATATCAGTTATAGCACCGACCCCCGAACAAGGCTCATGCTCCTTCACTCTGACTACTGCATTCAGCATCTTCCCTCTCTTTCTCTCTTGCTTTTCTAATGCCCCTCCCACACACACACAGTTATAAAATATTCTGGAGAATGCCAATTATGGAATGTTCCAGATAATGTTCCAACTTATTCCCAGTTTCAGGAAAACGGCTGTGCCCCAGTGTGTAACACGTAAGAGGATGGAGTAGAGATGTACGTTTTTCAAATCACACACAATTAAAATCCATCATGAGGCCATTCATGACTTCAAATATGCTCCAACATTCAATACGTCTGGAGGTGATGTGATGGTTTTCTCAGCTCCATGTTACAGGAACTTTCAGTCATTCAACCCCCAGGTTCCTGTTACCGAGCAGACGATTCTCAGACACTTCATACCCCGGGTTTCTTCTAGCATGTGTTCCGAAGGCATTTCTCATGGGGACGGACTATCCTAACAACATATTTCATCTGATTTATAAATTCATGCAACAGTCATCATGCTTTCCACAGACCAATCAAAAACATGCACTTATTTTATGGTTATCGATATCAAACCACAATTAGACATTCTGGTTATTTCACTTGTCTCATCTTATTGTATTCAGCCAAAGAAAGCTTCCAAACACTTGACTCATTATAAAATACAATTTCTGGCAGAGAACGTTTTCATCCTCAGCCGTTACCATGACGATTATCTCAAATATACTTTTTTTGTGTCATGAAAGTTTCTCTTGCCCTTTGTCTGTGACTGATTCTGTGTGTAACAGTTACACAGTCTCCCACTCAGTTGGCTGGATGGTTGGTTTGTGATGTAGAGGGAGGACACCAGGGCAGGTTCAATTCCCCACACTGACAGAAGTTACCATGAAGGGGACGCTCTCTCAACCTCACCCTGTCACTGGGGTGTGGTGACATTCAGGATAAACCACGATGAGTCGGCTCTCTAATGAGAGTTCTTTGGTAATCAATTCTGGCATTTTAATTTTTTAACAAACATTTTTATTGAAAAAGAGGTTTTTATTATTATATTAAACCAATAACAAAACAACTCAAATAACTGAACAAAATTACACTCAATTGCATGTACATACAAAACAAGTTAAAGTCTATAAATGGACAGAAGAAAAACAAAAAAATAAACAATAAACAATAAATAAATAATTTGGCTCAGCATAACAAAATGATAGTTCTCGTTCTTCGAGAGCAATACACATTCATATGTTCGTAATTCTTCATACTAAATTCATAAGACAGTATCGTCATGGCTATGTAAAAGCCCTTTTTAGAGTGGCAGATAAGCCTGTGTCGGGGTAATCCAAAAAGGGTTGCCATATCTTATATAAATTTCTGCTTTTTGGTGCACCATACTGGTGAGAATGTCCAAAAGGATATTCTCCATGATGAGCTTACAAGGACCCAACAGGCCCGGGGGGCTTTCAGACATCCAGCACAACAGAATATTTTTTTCCTCGCACATGAAGTATGGGGGAGATACTAAACGAGTATTTTGCATCAGTATTTATTGTGGAAGACATAAAACGCAGGGAAATAGATGGTGACACCTTGCAAAATGTCCATATTACAGAGGAGGAAGTGCTGGATGTATTAAAATGGGTAAAGGTGGATAGATATCCAAGGATGTCTTGAAACAGGTCCCCAGGACTTGATCAGGTATACCCTAGAACTCTATGGGAAGCTCGAGAAGTGATTGCTGGGCCTCTTGCTGAGATATGTGTAATATGGAAAGTCACAGGTGAGGTGCCGGAAGACTGGAGGTTGGATAACGTGGTGCCACAGTTTAAGAAGGGTGGTAAGGACAAGCGAGGGAACTATAGACTAGTGATCCTGACGTTGGTGGTGGGCAAGTTGTTGGAAGGAATCCTGAGGGACAGGATGTGCATGTATTTAGAAAGGCAAGGACTGATTAGGGATAGTCAACATGGCTTTGTGCGTGAGAAATCATGTCTCACAAACTTGATTGAGTTTTTTGAGGAAGTAACAAAGAGGATTGATGAGGGGAAAGGGGTAGATGTGATCTATATGGACTTCAGTAAGGGTTTTCATAAGGTTCCCCATGGGAGACAGATTAGCAAGGTTAGATGTCATGGAATATAGGGAGAGCTAGCCATTTGGATACATAACTGGCTCAAAGGTAGAAGATAGAGAGTGATGGTGGAGGGTTGTTTTTCAGACTGGAGGCCTGTGACCAGTGCAGTGCCACAAGAATCGGTGCTGGATTCACTACTTTTTGTCATTGACATAAATGGTTTGGATGCGAGCATAAGAGGTACAGTTAGTAAGTTTGCAGATGACACCAAAATTGGAGGTGTAGTGGACAGCGAAGAAGATCACCTCAGATTACAACAGGATCTTGACCAAATTGCCAATGGGCTGAGAAGTGGCAGATGGAGTTTAATTCAGATAAATCCGATGTGCTGCATTTTGGGAAAGCAAATCTTAGCAGGATTTATACACTTAATGGTCAAGTCGCAGGGAGTGTTGCTGAACAAAGAGACCTTGGAGTGCAGGTTCATTGCTCCTTGAAAGTGGAGTCGCAGGTAGATAGGATAGTGAAGAAGGCGTTTGGTATGCTTTCCTTTTTTGGTCCGAGTATAGAGTACAGCAGTGGGAAGATCATGTTGCGACAGTACAGGACATTGGATAGGCCACTGTTGTAATATTGCGTGCAATTCTGGTCTCCTTCCTAACGGAAATATGTTGTGAAACTTGAAAGGGTTCAGAAAAGATTTACAAGGATGTTGCCAGGGTTAGAGTATTTGAGCTACAGGGAGAGGCTGAATAGGCTGGGGCTGTTTTCCCTGGAGCGCCGGAGGCTGACGGGTGACATTATAAAGGTTTACAAAATTATGAGGGGCATGGATAGGGTAAATAGGTAAAGTCTTTTCCCTGGGGTCGGGGAGTCCAGAACGAGAGGCCATAGGTTTAGGGTGAGAGGCGAAAGATATAAAAGAGACCTACGGGGCAATTATTTCAAACAGAGGGTAGCACGTGAATGGAATGAGCTGCCAGGTGAGGTTGGGGAGGCTGATACAAGTGCAACATTTAAGAAGCATTTGGATGGGTATATGAATACGAAGGGTTTGGAGCCTTTTGGGCCGGTTGCTGGCAGGTAGGACTAGATTGGTTTGGGATATATGGTTGGCATGGATGGGTTGGACCGAAGGTTTCCATGCTTTACATCTCTCTGACTCTATGACTTATACGAATCTCTGTTTTTTGGTGCACCATATTGGTGAGAAAGTCCAAAGGGATATTTTCCATGAGGAGCTTACAAAGACCAACAGCCCCGAGGAGTTTTCACACATCCAACACAACAGAATAAGTTTCCTAGCACAGAAAGTAATGATTTTTTTCCCATGCATAAGATACTCTGGGTAGGCCCAGGAAAAGAGAAACCGGGTCCATCTCCAATTCGGTCCCCACGACCCACTCTACCACACCGAACACAGTGCTCCAATATACCTGAAGCCTGCAGCAAGACCACATGCAATGAGTAAGAGTGCCTGTAGTCATTCTGCATTTCGGACATGCTGAAGATAATCCCACTTTGAATTTTGAGAGAAACACTGGTGTCAGATTCACCCGATGAAGAATTTACAACTGCATGGAATGTGACCTGTTACAGATCAAAATCCTTTGAGCATTTTCACAAATATCCTCAAATGTCTCCGAAGAGATCTAAACCCTCAACTCTCTCACACAGACGTCACGAAGCTGCACAGTCTTGTCTGAGGGGACATTATCCAACTGATGATAAAGGGTACTGACAGAGAGTGTATTCTTAGCAAAAAGAACCCACTTCTGTGTCTTGGATCTATCAGTCTCGGTTTTTTAAAAATCAAATCTCTAATCTGGAAAAAAAAACAGAAGAAGTCTCTACTAGGTAGTCCATCCTTAACTAGTTATTTGACCAAATGATATCATTGTTTCTCCCTCAAGTAACACGTGGTGGCTCAGTGGTTTGCACTGTCTCACAGTACCAGGGTCACGGGTTTGGTTCCAGCCTTGGGTGACTAGCTGTGTGGAGTTTGTATATTCTCAACTGTGTCTGCATAGGTTTCCTCCAACAGTCACAAACATGTGCAGTTAGATGAATTGGCCATTGCTAAATCGCTCATAGTGTTCCAGGATCTGTACGTTTGGGCATTAGCCAGGGTAAATATAAGATGGTAGGGGAATGGGTGAGGGTGGGTTACTCTTCGGAGGGTCGAAGTGGTGTTGCTGGGCCCAATGACCTGTTTCCACACTGTAGGGATTCTACTAATTCTAAATCATGCAAGCAAGGTATCCCCCTCACTGCCCATAATTTAAACCTGGAATCGATCACCCCCGGTTGACAACCCGGTATATCAATTATAGGGGTAAGAAACATGGTTTTGTCTGTATTGCCCTCGATCTGATGCATTGTCCTTCAAGTTTTAACAGTATTGTTCATCATTAGTTTATGACAATACTCCATAAATGTTGTCATTTTATCTAAGAACAACAGACTAATAAGGGTTCACTTTGTCTGAGAGGGCTCAATGTCTAGCCATATTGATGCCGAGACTTCAGTCGCCCAGGCACTCACATAGGATGAAAAAAACCTAATTGATTGCTTTTAATCGGGGAGATCAACTCCCCAAAATCTGTGGGCCAGTTGCAATTTTGTTAGCTTGATAAAGAATCACTTTTGGTGCCAAATAAAAGAGCTAAACCAGTCATTTTTTTCTAAAAGTCATCTTAGATTACTTAAAGTTTGGAAACAGGCCCTTCGGCCCAACAAGTTCACATTGATCCGCTGAAGCGCAACCCACTCAGACCCATTCCCCTACATTTACCCCTACATTCATTTTAATAACAGCTGTCCGACCTAGCCTGGATATTGCAAATGCCTCCCATCTTTGAAGGTCTTGTTTAATTTTGTCAAACAAATGGATACAGTTCACACTAAATAAATGATCAAAGACAGATGCAATGAATATACTGAAATATGGAAACCACCCCAGTGACCATTTAAAAGTAAACCAGGATTTGGCCTCAGTATCAGGTATTTCACTAAGACCTCCCAGAGGCATGGCCTCCAAACTTGTAAAATTAATCTTATCACCCGGAAAGGCAACAAGCGAATCAATGAATTGCATCACATGAACTACCGAAATTGCGGAATTTGACAAAAAGCATACAATGTAATCTCACGTGACTTCTATCGTACTTCTGGGGCAGATATGTGGGCATCCCTACGGATGGCCTCCGCCAGTGGCTCAATCCCCAACGTAAACAACAATGGTGAAAGGTGTCAACCTTGGCGGCTGCCTGGAGAAATATTAATATTACTGGTTGGCCACACCATTCGTGAGAACTGCAGCCAGAGGATTGCGGTAAAGGACCCTCACCCACTTGATAAAAAGTTTGTGTAGACCAAACCGTTCTAATGTACAGAAGATATCCGGCCACTCAACCCAACCAAATGCCTTCTCTCATCTAAAGAGATCATTAATCCCTGGACAGATTGTTGTTGACACTCTTGGAAAATATTGAGAAAACTCTTAACATTTTAGGAAGATCTGCGGCCCTTTATAAATCCTGTTTGGTCCTCTTTGGTAACAGAAGGGAGCAAAGTTTCCACCTTAATGTACAGGTCACAGACGGGATTTTGAAACCAACATTTAAAAGTGAGATTGGCGTGTAAGAAGCACAATCCTCCAGGGTCTTCCATTCTTAAGCATCAGAGCCTCTCTCTTAAGGAAAAGGGAGGTGTTCGTGACTGTATGAGTGACAGAACATGTCAAACATCAGCCGTGACAATAGGTTTATAAATTATTTATAAAATTCACTCAGAAATCCGTCAGGAACGTGCACCTTTACATGCTGAAGTTGCTTCACACCCTCCTGCGCTGACAATGGTGCATTAAGGCACATCACTTTTTCAGGGGTTACTCCTGGAAAACCCAGGTTCTTGAAAAATGACTCCATCTTAATCCATCTATCCTCAAAATGTTCAGTCTGAAATAATTCGGAGAAAACTCTCGGACAGGCTGCATTAATCTTTTTGGAATCGGAGGGAAGGATCCCAGTACCTTCCCTAATTGAGGTAATGGCTTGACGGGGCGCTCATTTTACTGGCAAGTTAGGCTAAATACTTGCCTGGCTTATCTCCATGTTCAAACAGCCTTTGTTATTCAAAAGTATGTTCCTTCCTGGCTGTCTGTGTGAGCGAGGAATTCACTGTAGACAGAAGTGTTGTGATCCTCTGCAGATTAGGCACTGAGGGGCTCTCACAGTATGCACTCTTGGCTGTCCTCAGCTGTGCCTAAAGCCAGCGTTCCTGCTCCCCCTTCTGCCGCTTCCAGATGAATAACTATTCCCTTGGCATGAGCGTTAGCAGTTTCCCATAGAATGGATGTGTTACTGGTTGAATCTGCATTAATGGCTAAGAAAGATCTGAAATCTTTACAGAAATACCCAATTAACTTAAGAAAAAAAGGATCCATTTGCCAGCGCCTCGAAACTGTTATACTGCTTCATGGTCAGAAATGGTAATTTTCCCAATTGTGCAGGACCCCACCGAATCTAAGATTGTTGCAGGGATGGAGAAGAGATGAACATTCGTGTGGCATTTATGCGGGTTTTAGGCGAATATAAAATCCCTACTTGTGATGTGGATATGCCTCCAGACATCCACCAGCTCTAGTTCTGCACAAGAACCAACTAATTGCTTACATTATGACGAGGGTATTGGGTGACCTTTGGACATTCTGTCCACTGTGGGGTCCATAAGACAGTTGAAATCATCTGCACTAATGCACCATGAGACACGATAACTTAATTTGGGAAATGCATGTACCAAGGTTTTAAGAGGGTGCGCCGGGAGGCAATAACCATTCAAAATACTGTATTAGAACATAGAACATAGAACATAGAACAATACAGCACAGAACAGGCCCTTCGGCCCACGATGTTGTGCCGAACTTCTAACCTAGATTAAGCACCCATCCATGTACCTATCCAAATGCTACTTACAGGTCGCCAATGATTCTGACTCTACCACTCCCACGGGCAGCGCATTCCATGCCCCCACCACTCTCTGGGTAAAGAACCCACCCCTGACATCTCCCCTGTACCTTCCACCCTTCACCTTAAATTTATGTCCCCTTGTAACACTCGGTTGTACCCGGGGAAAAAGTTTCTGACTGTCTACTCTATCTATTCCTCTGATCATCTTATAAACCTCTATCAAGTCACCCCTCATCCTTCGCCGTTCCAACGAGAAAAGGTCGAGAACTCTCAACCTATCCTCGTACGACCTACTCTCCATTCCAGGCAACATCCTGGTAAATCTTCTCTGCACCCTCTCCAAAGCTTCCACATCTTTCCTAAAGTGAGGCGACCAGAACTGCACACAGTACTCCAACTGTGGCCTAACCAAAGTCCTGTACAGCTGCAACATCACTTCACGACTCTTGAATTCAATCCCTCTGCTAATGAACGATAATACTCCATAGGCCTTCTTACAAACTCTATCCACCTGAGTGGCAACCTTCAAAGATCTATGTACATAGACCCCAAGATCCCTCTGTTCCTCCACCTGACTAAGAACCCTACCATTAACCCTGTATTCCGCATTCTTATTTGTTCTTCCAAAATGGACAACCTCACACTTGGCAGGGTTGAACTCCATCTGCCACTCCTCAGCCCAGCTCTGCATCATATCTAAGTCCCTCTGCAGCCGACAACAGCCCTCCTCACTGTCCACAATTCCACCTATCTTCGTATCATCTGCAAATTTACTGACCCACCCTTCGACTCCCTCATCTAAGTCATTAATAAAAGTTACAAACAGCAGAGGACCCAGAACTGAACCCTGCGGAACTCCACTTGTACCTGGGCTCCAGGCTGAATATTTACCATCTATCTTTCCCATAGTTCAAGGGTTTGGGGATTATGACCCTCCTGTGAATGTCTAATGTAATCTAGTAATTTAACTGGAAGATTCTTCCTATCCAGTATGGCTTCTCCCCTACTCCTATTATTAATAAAACGAGAAATAAACTCGATCAAACCCGCCCTGCTGTAATATCAAATGTTCCTTGTCATCAAGGTGCATCTCCTGCAATAGGACAACATCCATCCTCTCCTTTCTAAGACTAGAAAGTACATTTTTCCTCTTGACTGGACGATGGCTCCGCTTATTGTTCCAGGTACCCCATTTAAGCACATCATTATCCATCACACACTGTCGCAACATTTGAGCTGTAGAGAGGAAGAACTCGAATTACACATCGCTGATCATGAATGAAAAAAGACTCATAGAGCTTCAAAACAACACGAACTAAGACTACTACATCTAACAAGCTGTCAAAACTTTCCAAAACTAAACACACACAAAAAAAACAAAAAATGAAACAAAATCCAACGTGCCAATGACACTCCATAGGGAATTTACTCACCCCAACCACGCCCGTTCAGTGGGGACAGTTACATACCCCAAAACCTTAACTTCTGCCTGCTACCAATACGACATCCAGGGCAATTAACGACAAGCATCAGGCTTCAACTGCCCTTTGGTCGGTATTTAGTCATCACAATTACCTTTGTAACCCGCTCCAGCTTGAGCCGCACCCCGGACATATGCAAGGAAAGAGAATAAGAGTAGTAATACTAATGAAGAAGTTAAAAGTGAGTACTCTACTCATCCCCGACTATAATTTAATACTGGTTAATACCAGAAAAATCCAAGAAAATTTCTTTAAGAGAGAAACATGATTATCTAAACATCCATCTTACTTTAAAATGTCCACAAAGTTTTCGCTTTCTCTGGAGAGTCAGACGAGTGTATGGATCCATTGAAAGCAATACGGAGCACCGCTGGGTATATTAGGGAATACTGACTCCGACTTCCCTTACTCTTCTCTTGATATCATCAAAAGATTTTCTTTCCTGAATCACCACCGTTGAAAAGTCCTGAAAGATCATAATCCTGGAGCCCTCGTGAATTAAAGCCATCGGATCTTTCCACTGGGTTCTGGAAGATTCCATCTGCCTATGTTTATCCCCATAACTATGTAACTGCACAAGGACAGGGCGAAGGCAGGGGTCTGCGTCTGACCTCTGCACCATAACCTGATGAACTGTTTCAGTCCTCACCCGTCCCTTTTCAGTTTTGAAATGAAGGAATCGCTGCAGC
The DNA here is from genome assembly GCF_047496795.1 of Chiloscyllium punctatum. Classification (NCBI taxonomy): domain Eukaryota; kingdom Metazoa; phylum Chordata; class Chondrichthyes; order Orectolobiformes; family Hemiscylliidae; genus Chiloscyllium; species Chiloscyllium punctatum. The sequence continues at coordinate 31,727,526 of NC_092766.1, read as the reverse complement.
CAGTTCTCAATAAACTCACTGGCTGACCACCTTCCATCCGGTCCAGCAAACGGACGATGTGAACATTCTTCATCCTATGCCTGTTCTCGAGGTAGTCGACGTGTTCAGTTAAGGTATAGACCTGCTTTTCAAAGGCGAGGATCCTCTCCTGAAAGGAACTGATCGCGGTCTCTGTCGCTGCAGTTCGGCGCTTGGCATAATCTGTTCTGTTTCCAAGGCTGTCAAGTTGCTGCTCATGTTTTTGGAGCACGGCTGAGAGTGGCTCTAGCCACTGCTGAACCCTTCTTCAATCATTACTTCAATCATTTCACATAACTTGGTGAACTCAGTGACCAAGGCCTGGTGAGTAACTGGGTCTATGGAACGAGCAGAGTGGGTTAGAGCTACAGCCTCAGGCATACTCGATGATTCTGATGGGTGCACCGTGTGTTGGGACTTACTTGATCCTTTCCCATGTTTTGTCATTTCCACTTGATAACTTGTTGAATTTTACATAAATGGCTGGGATGGGATGGGTTAGAGAACCACTTTGCCCGTGCTGTGATGCAGAGCCCAGCAAAACAGACCTTCCGGATCTCCAGTATCTTGGATTCCCCCTTAATGTTTTATTGATATTATCATTTCATTTTGCATTATATTCCTGGATGTTCCGGACCCGTGTAATTTGATACCACTGTCTACATTTTCCCCTACTCTGCAAATTGCTGCCCATTCCTCCAAAATCCTTGACTCTGATGTTATTCATGAACCTTCTGTCGGTGCCTCAAAAATATTCAATATTTCTGCCTCCAACGGTCTGTGGGGAAGAGTGTTCCAAAGACTCTCAGCACTTTGAGAAAACAAATATAAACTTTATGATCTGAGTGTGAGATTTTTTTTGTGTCTCCTTATCTGAGAAAGGATATAATTACATTGAAAGCAGTTCAGAGATGTTTCATTTCACGTCTTCCTGGGGTGAAGGGCTTATTTTATGAAGGCTTTAACAGAGTACTCTTGGGATGAGAATGAAACATACAAGACCTTGATAAGTGTGGATTAGGTATATTCCCGCTGGGTGTTTGTATAGGCCAAATTTGTTGTCATTGTCATAGACCCTTTGCAGTGTGGAGGCAGGACATTCCGTCCATTAAGTCCGCACTGATGCACCAAAGACGTGGACGTGGCCCCCTACCTTATCCATGTAACCCTACATTTCCCATTACTAACCCACCTAACCTACACATCCCTGGGCACTATGGGCAATCCACTTTAAACTGCACATCTTTGGACTGTGGCAGGAAACTGGAGCACTGAGAGGAAACCCACACAGTCACGTGGAGAATGTTCAAACTCCACATGGAGGGTTGCCCACGGTTGGAATCGAACCCAGCTCCTTGGTGATGTGAGGAAGCAGTGCCACCCACAGATCCACCATACTCCTCCGTTAGTTCTGTTAGTTACTTGTGGCTGACTAAAGAAATCTGTCTGACATCTCATCACTGAACCTAAGCCAGTCTGAGACCTTTATCATCGGCCCCGTCACCAACCTGGTTACATTTAAAATTTGTTGTGAGCAGTGGAGGAGTGGGACGAGAAAAGAAAATCGTGACACCCTTCATCCTCAGTCACAAATGGAGTGAGAAGAAATTCACAAAGTGGGAATTCAGTCAAGTGGAAATCTTCTTCCCCAGAAGTTTGGGATGGCGGAATCTTTATATTATATCGAGGTTGGCTTCATCTGATTTTCCACAGACAGGTGAATCAGGGATAATGGTGCATGGAGAGAAAAGTGCAGCTGGGACCACAATGAGATGAGCCACGATCTTATTTACTGGTGGGGTAGTATCAAAGGGCCGAATAGCCCACTCCTATCCCTCAGCCCTGTGTTCTGATGTTCCATTCCGCCCTTCGGACCTGCAAATCGAGGCCACTCCGATGGTTATGTGTAGTTTTGGAAATGTACTTGGAAAATCTAGCCTGGATCAGGAAGTGACCCTCACCTCCAATCCCTGTTTCCATGCTTCCCATCTCTGTAACTTCTGCTCCAAATTTAAGCCATGTCCCAGACCCAGATTCGCTGTAACTCCAGCCCCTATACCCCACCCAGAGTAAACTCAAACTAATCCTCTGCTCATCCGAATGCAGCATTACACAACACAACTTCCAGGAAAATAACCAGTTACTTTCCAAAAGCATAACATGTGAAATTAATAACAGTAGGAACAACAGTAGGCTATTCGGCCCCTCAAGCTTGTCCTGTCATTAAATACGAACATGGCTGATCTACTCCAGGATTCGACTCCACTTTCTTCCCGACTCCTTGAGGAGAGTGAATGAGTTATATATACCCGCTGGGTGTTTGTATAGTCCAAATTTGTTGTCCCTTCACACCTCTCCGGGTTAGGGAATTCCAGATATTCACTACCTTCTGAGAGAAGACATCACTTTGCATCTCAGACTGATGCTCCATATTTGGTATCTATGTCCTCAAGTTCGGGACTCCACCCAGGAATGGCAACAACTTCTCAACATCTACAGTGTCAACCCCTCTCTGTGTCTTGTATTTTTCAGCAGTATCACTCCTCATTCATTTAAACCCCAATGAATGTTCGCCTCACCATTTTAGAGATTCTCATTAACACAAACCTTTCGTCCCAGGAACCCATTAGATTGGAAACAGGCCCTTCGGCCCAAAAAGTCCACACCGACCCACTGAAGCGCAACCCACCCATTCCCCTACATTTACCCCTTTACCTAACACTACGGGCCAATTCACCTGACCCGCACATCTTTGGACTGTGGGAGGAAACCGGAGCACCCGGGGGAAACCCACACAGACACGGGGAGAACGTGCAAACTCCACACAGTCAGTCGCTCGAGTCAGGGATTGAACCCGAGTCTCTGGCGCTGTGAGGCAACAGTGCTAACCACTGTTCCACCGTGCCGCCCATCTTTTGAAACAACCCAGTTACTTGCTGCACAGCGTGCTGACTTTTATGTTTCATACACAGGAAGACTCCAATCCTTGTGTACTGCTCTTTTAGTGGGAGTCCTCTCCATTAAATAACAGCCTGCCTTTGGTTCTCAGTGTCATCCACAAACTCGGATGTTATGTTGCACTCAACTCCCTCTTTCAGGCTGTCAGTATAGTTTGTAAATAACTGATGCCATCGGACTCATACCCGTGGTACTCCAGCAGATACACCTTTATCATGAAGATTCATTAATCCTGACTCTCCGATTTCGATTAGCGAAACAATTATCATCCCATGTTAATACATTATCCATCATCCTACGACCTTCTGTCATGTGTAAGAACTTTTATTTTGTAATACCTTGTGGAAAATCTCTGGAAAGCCTGGTGTCGACCAGATCCCCTTTATCAAGTCTGCTTGTTACATTCTCAGGCATCTCCAGAAATACTTTGCATAATTTTACAGGGCAAAGTATAATTTCCCTTTCACAAAACCACTCGGACCATGTGTGAAGCTTTTCTAAATGTCCATGCTGGCCAAGTTTACCAAATTAAGCTCGTCCCACCTGCTTTCATTTGGTCCATATGCCTCGAAATGTTTCCCATTCATATGTTTGTCCAAATGAGTTTTAAATGTTGTACCTGTACTGGCATCTGCCACACTTCCTCTGACAGCTCATTCCATACCCAACCACCCTCTGTGAAAAAAAGTTGCCTCTTCGTTCCTTTTAAATCTTTCCTCTTTCACCTTAAACCTGTGCCTTCTATGGCTTTACTCCCCCATGCCGTTGGAAAGATCTTGGCTATTCACCCTATCCATATCTCTCATGATTTTAGAAGTTTTTACAATGTCACCACCCAACCTCCTACACTCCATCTGATACTAATTTCAAGAACAAGCATTTAAAGATAAGCACTGAAAATTTAAACAATATTAAACATGACAGGTAAACAATACCCAGTCCAAACTTCATATGGCGATTTGTTTTTCTCCATATTACAATACTAAGGCAGCATGAAACGCTTACTAGTGCCAATAAGAAGTCAAACACCTGGATTCCTTTGTCTAAAGGAGGTGATGATCTCGAAAGTGAAAACGTATCTATGGCCAGATCTATATAATGCCACATAGTCAACATTCTCCCTCCTGGCCTCCCTATATCCCTGTGTGGTTGTGTCTTCTTTATCTTGCACTCAATTGAGAGAACCCCTTTCCCCCATTCACACCTTAAATTAAACACATTTTACATCATCCCCTCGTTCACCACTGCTAAAAGCCCGTTTATCTTTGCCACACCCTCTTTTCCCTGTCACCCATCCTCCACCTCTGACAAGGGATTAAAATTCCCAGTTTCCAATTCTTTTCAGTTCTGAAGAAGTGTCACACTGGGCATGAAATGCTAACACTTTTTCTCTGTCTCTGCAGATGCTGACAGACCTGGTGAGTTTCTCCAGAAATGAATAGGCACAGAATAAATTTTCACTAAAACAAATAACTATGGCTACTGGAAATAAAAATACAAGAATTGCTTGAAAAACTGGCAGCTTTGTAAAGGGTCACTGGACCTGAAAGTTCAACTTTGCATTCATTCCAGAAGATTCTGCAACATTTTCAGTAATTTCTTCAGCAATTTCTGTTTTTGGACAATTTCCAAAGAAGGATGTCAATGATGCTCAAACATCCCGTCCAACCTGTAGCGCCGTACATTGGGGACTGAATGATAATGTTAGCTGCACAAGTTCCTACATTCTAAAACTGCATAAGACTGACATCACTGACACTGCAGAGCTCTTAATCATGTCAGGGACAATAACAGAGGGAAACACATTCATTTCAAACACCGAAGTTGACATTGTGGAAAAGAAACGATTTAGATTATTACCTTAAATGGATTGAGATAAAGTAACAAATTGGAGGTGTGACACCAGAGAGATGCCCTCAGCAGAATGAGAATATGAAAATGGAAGTGTTACCGCATCAGAAACCAGGTTAGGTCACTGAATACAGGGCTGATGCCAACGTCGGTATCACGTGCACCTAAACCTGTTGACAAACCACACGTGACTGGTTGCATTCCAAACAGCAGAAATAACTTCTGATGGTGAAGGGGAAATGATCCCAAGACTAACAGATCGGATCTAAGCTCTGTCGTCCTGCTAAATCCAATCATAAATGTCGATGGATTATTAAACAATTTACTGGAGCAGAGGACGCCATAAATATCCTCATCCTAAATATAGGAACAACTCTAAATCAGTGAAAAAAAGTCAAGGATATGGTGTCTGCACTACCCTCAGCCAGAGGGTGTTGACTCACACTCACACTCATCATGATGCCCACAGACTCACAGATGCCAGTCTTCAAGCAATTCGATTTGCTGTATGTGACGTGAAGAAACATCTGGACACAGTAGATATGACAAATGCAATGGGCCCTGAAACCATTCCTGCAATGGGACTGAAGACTTGTGCTGCACAACAAGAAGCATCTCTGGTGAAGCTGTTTCATTCTAGATCCAACTCTGACATCTCCCTGCCAGTGTGGAAAATTACTTAGCTATGTCCAGTCCCCGAAGAGGAGAATAATTGCAATCTGAACAATTACCACCTCGAACTCCCATCACGACAGTCAAATTGGTGGGAATTCTTTTTGAAAGAGCTGTCAAGAAGCACAGAAATAACCTGCTCAGTGTGTTTTCCGATAGGCCCCTTAGTGGAGATAGTGCTGTTGTGGAAATATCATTGGATTACGAATTCAGACCAGGTCAATGCTCTAGCAGCTGGTAGAAGCTTGAAACAATTAATAAAATATCGAGTCCGAAAATCTGGTGTCAGTAATAGTGATCTTGTGTCCAATGTTGATTGTAAACATCGATCTCCTTCCTCAATGTACTTTCAGGAAGTGAATCTCCCGTGCTTTCCTGGTTTGGCCTAAAAGTGACTCCAGACACACAGACATGTGATCACCTCTTCAATGGTCTCTGAATCGGCCAAGTAAGACACTCAATTGTATCAAACTGCTCTGAGGTCTTAAAGGATAAACCCGGAAAGAACACCTGGCACCAGCCTCGTTATCGGAAAAGGGAACAGGAAACACAGTCCGATCGATCCTGCAGCGATCTCCTTCCTAACATCTCAGAGCTTGTGACAACATTTACAGAGCTTTCCCACAGACTGTACACAAACATCGGGAAAGGAGGAGGTCATTCAATACGTTGAGCTTTCGTCATGCTAGTTCAGAGCCGAACATCTCCTCAATGCAGTTTTCCTCATACAATGTTCATATCCCAAAATATGTTTAAACATTGTGAAATATAAAACGAGAACGGATGTAGTGCTTTCAGCCCATCAAGTTTGCTTCTCTATTCGATATACACGCGGTTCTTTGATAACGCTTGTGTATTAAATACGATTTGACTGTTTTCTTTAAAGTGAACTATCATCCCTGCTTCCAATCTGTCTCAAACTTTCAGAGTTTGATATATTTCCTCCGGCTGGTGAGGCCAGAAACAAGGCGATAATGGACTTGAAAGTGTGGCTGGGGAACTGGCACAGGAAGCAAGGATGTAAATTCTTGGATCACTGGGGTATGTTTTGTGGTAAGCATAAATTATTCAAGAGAGACGGTTTGCACCTTAATAGGTTGGGGGACCAACATTCTCGCAGGCAGGTTTGCTATTGCAACACAGCTGCATTTAACCTAAGTAGCTGGGGGAGGGGACAAACTGGATGTTTGAGAAGGAAATTGAAGGGAAATGTAGAAAAAGGGAAGTCAAGAAAGACAACTGCATCAACAACGCAGAAAACTCAAAAAGGGATCATGCTATAAGCTTGAGTGAAATAGGAGTTTTTGCGAAGGGTGAGGATAGCAACAAATTAAAAATACTATATATGAATGAACGAAGCATTAGAAATAAGATGGATGAGCTTGAGGCTCTTTTGGAAATTGGCAGATACGATATTGTGGGGATAACTGAGACGTGGCTTCAAGTGGACAGGGTCTGGGAAATGAATATTCAAGGCTACACGTGCTATCATAAGGACAGACTGACGGGCAGAGGGGGTGGAGTGACCATGTTGGTAAGGGATGATATCCAGTCCCTTGCCCGGGGGGGACTTAGAATCAGGGGATGTAGAGTCAGTATGGATAGAGCTGAGAAATTCTATGGGTAAAAAGACCCTCTTGGGAATTATCTACAGGCCCAAACTAGTAGTCTGGATGTCGGATGTAAGTTGAATCAGGATTCTGAAATTGGCCTGTCGCAAAGATGTTGCGACAGTTTTTATGGGGGATTTCAACATGTAGGTAGACTAGGAGAATCAGGATGGTATTGGACCTCAAGAAAGAGACTTTGTGGAGTGCCTCTGAGATGGATTCTTAGAGCAGCTGGTGCTGGAGCCGACCAGGGAGAAGGCAATTCTGGATCTGGTATTGTGCAACGAACCAGAATTGATCAGGGACCTCGAAGTAAAGGAGCCATAGGAAGTAGTGACCATAATATAATAAGTTTCAATCTGCAATTTCAAAGGGAGAGGGTACAATTGGAAGTGACAATATTTCAGTTGAATAAAGGGAACTATGGAGCTATGAGGGAGGAGATTGCCAAAGTTCAATTGTGCAATACCTTAGCAGGGATGACAGTGGAGTATCAATGGCGGATATTTCTGTGTATAATGCAGAAGATGCAAGATGAGTTCATTCCAGAAAGGAAGAAAGCTCCTACGAGGAGGCATGGGTGGCTGTGGCTGACGAGGGAAGTTAAGAAACATATTAAGTTAAAATAGAAAAAGTATAACGTAGCAAAGATAAGTGGGAAAACGGAGGAGTGGGAAGCTTTTAAAGAACAACAGAGGATTACTAAGAAGGAAATACACAGAGAAAAAAAAGAGGTATGAAGGTAACCTGGCCAAAGATATAAATGAGTGTAGAAAAAGCTATTTTACATATGTGAAAGGCAAAAAAAAAGGTTAAGACTAAAATTGGGCCCTTGAAGATAGAAAGAGGGGAGCATATTACAGGGAACAAAGAAATGGCAGAATTAAATTTGTACTTCAGATCTCTGTTCACTGGGGAAGACACAAGCAATCTCCCTGAGGTAACAGTGGCTGAAGGACCCGAACAAAAGGGAATTTATATTTGCCAGGAATTGGTGTTGGAGTGACTGTTAGGTCTGAAGGTTGATCAGTCCCCAGGGCCTTATGGTCTACATCCCAGGGTACTGAAGGAGGCGGCTCGAGAAATCGTGGATGTGTTGGTAATTATTTTCCAGAATTTCATAGATTCGGGATCAGTTCCTGCGGATTGGAGGGTGGCTAATGTTGTACCACGTTTTAAGAAAAGTGGGAGAGAGAAAACAGGAAATTAAAGACCAGTTAGTCTGACCGCAGTAGTGGGAAAGATGCTGGAGTCAATTATAAAGGATGAAATTACGACACATCTGGAGAGTAGAAACATGATAGGTCAGAGACAGCATGGATTTCTGAAGGGGAAATCTAATTTTCTGGATTTTTTGAGGATGTTACTTTGAAGATGGACGAGGGACATCCAGTAGATGTATTGTACCTGGACTTTCAGAAAGCTTTTGGAAAAGTCCCACATAGGCGGTTAGTCAGCAAAATTAGTGCACATGGTATTGGGGGGCAAAGTGCTAACTTGGATTGAAAGCTGGTTGGCTGAAAGGAAACAAAGTGTCATGCTAAACGGCTCCATTTCGGAATGGCAGGCAGAGACCAGTGGGGCATCGCAGGGATCAGTGCTGGGACCGCAGCTTTTTACAATATATATTAATGATATAGAAGATGGTATGAGTAATAACATTAGCAAATTTGCTGATGACACTAAGCTGGGTGGCAGGGTGATATGTGAGGAGGATATTAGGAGATTACAGGGTGACCTGGACAGGTTAGGTGAGTGGTCAGATGCATGGCAGATGCCGTTCAATGTGGAAAAATGTATGGTTATCCACTTCGGTGGCAAGAACAGGAAGGCAGATTACTACCTAAATGGAATCAATTGAGGTAAAGGGGCAGTACAGAGAGATCTGGGTGTTCTTGCACACCAGTCAATGAAGGCAAGCATGCAGGTACAGCAGGTAGTGAACAAAGCTAATAGCATGGTGGCCTCCATAACAAGAGGGATTGGGTATAGAAGCAAAGAGGTTCTTCTGCAGCTGTACAGGGTCCTTGTGAGACCACACCTGGAGTATTGTGTGCAGTTCTGGTCTCCAAATATGAGCAAAGACATTCTGGTTATTGAGGGAGTGCAGCGTAGGTTCACGAGGTCAATTCCTGGAATGGCCGGACTACCTTGTGCGGAAAGACTAGAGCGACTGGGCTTGTATACCCTTGAGTTTAGAAGACTGAGAGGGGATCTGATTGAGACATATAAGATTATTTATAAAAGGATTGGAGACTCTGGAGGCAGGAAACATGTTTCCGATGATGGGTGAGTGCCGAACCACAGGACACAGCTTAAAAATACCAGGTAGACCATTTAGGACAGAGATGAGGAAAAACTTCTTCACCCAGAGAGTGGTGACTGTGTGGAATTCTCTACCCCAGAGGGAGGCCCAGTCTCTGGATTCATCTAAGAAAGAGTTGGATAGAGCTCTCAAGGATAGTGGAATCAAGGGTTATGGAGATAAGGCAGGAATAAGATACTGATTAAGGATGATCGGCCATGATCATAATGAATGGTGGTGCAGGCTCGAAAGGCAGAATGGCCTACTCCTGCACCTATTGTCTGTTGTCTATTGTCTCATGATATCTCCACTCATTTTCCTAAACCCCATAAAATACAGGCCCAGTCACCCCAAATCGCTGGTCCCTCAACAAGTCTGTCAACCCAGAGATCAGTTTGGTCATCCTCCACTGCTCTCCCTCAATGTCCTTTACTAGGCAAGGAGACCAAAACTGCGAACAATATTGCACAATGTTCGAGATGGGGCCCCACTAAGGCTCTATAAAGCTGCAGTAAATCACCCTTACTCCTGTATTCAAATCTCCCTGAAATGAAGGTGAATACACCATTTATCTGCCTACCTGCTTTCTGCTCCTACAATATTACTTTCACTGACTGGTGCACAGGGACATACAGATCGTTTTCAATGTTACAGCTCCCCACTTGTTGGGTATATATACACTGGTCTGCGTGCCAATGCTATTCCTAGTATTGACTTCTGGCTTCAGAACTCACTGCCTTACATGGACTCGGAGGGCTGCGCAGAAATAAAATAAAAATGCAGCTTAAGTACATTTATAGTGCAACATTTGTCAACCACTCCCTTTGCAAATGATAGGATGCCATTCTATTGTTCCCATCAAAGTGTACAACATCTCATCTCTCCGATTGCTCTCCATCTACCACGTATTTGCCCAGTCTCTCCACATATCTCCATCACATTGGAATCTTTTTAACATCCTCCTCATTCACTCACAAGCTCACATCGTTTAGTAATGTCAGCAGACTGGGGAATATAGCATATGAGCCCCTCAACCAAAGATATGATGTGTATTGGGAATAGGTGATGTCAAATCTTGCTATATCCGAGTTATATACTCGACGTGTTCCATTAAAAAAAACATGGTTCTATTCTTACTCGTTCTTTCCTGCCAGCTCTCCCATTCTAAAACCATGACCATATATTACACCAGTCCCACAGGATTCGAATTTGCACAATAGGCTTGGGCCTTTATCAAAACTCTTTCTGAGATTTCAATCGTATTGCATTGATACCTTCTCATAATTTTGTTAAAAGCCACTTTCTCAAATATGATTCCCATTTCATAAATCTCTGTTGACTTTGTCTATGCCCATTAATTTCACTCCAATATTTTTCTCTAAAACTGTTTAGTTGCTAATTTAGTTGCTATTCCCTTTTTCTCACCAGCCTAAAGTTCTCTAGTATTTCTAGGAAGATTTTTTATTGTTTTTTTATCTTCTGTGAAGGCCTAACTGAAGTATTTGCTCCATTGATCTGCTATATCCCTGTCCTCAATTCTCTGGTATCAGACTGTAAGAAAGCTGCACCTTTTTCTGTTAATTTTGCCATTGACATATTTTCAGAAGATATTACAAGTTCCCTCTTACATACTTTGGTAAGATATTCTTCAGAAACCCATAAATTCTTATCTTAAGCTACTCAATGATTGACCTCCCCCATCCATACAATAACAGAAGCACAGTCTCTGTTCCATCAGAAATACAACACGACCGACATTCGGCCCACTTTCCGACACAAGCTATTAGATGTGAATCTTATGGCATTTCAACTGCACAACCATGTATTTTCTAAAGATTTTGAGGTTACCATGACAGCTCCTCTCTCAAGCAGTGCATTCCAGACTCCACAAACTCTGTGTGAAAAACAGTCCTCAAATCCTCACTAAACTTCAAACTCTTCACTTTAAAAATGTGGCCCTTTGACTGAAAGGAACAGCTGCTGTCTATCCACCCTGAATCTTATCCTTCTGATTCACATCCCCCGCAGCCTTTTCTGCTCCAAAGTAAACAACCTGAGCTTATCCAGCCTCTCTCCATAGCTGATATACTCCATCCCAGGGAACATCCTGGTGAATCTCCTCTGCACTCCCTCCAGTACAATCACATCCTTCCTGTAATGTGGCCCTCATAACTACACACAGTTTTCCATCTTGGCCTAACCAAAGTTCCACATAGCTCTTATAATCTATGCTTCGATGAATAAAGGCTGTGTTTACGCACCCCTATGTGTTCCCAAGTTGTGCAATAACCTGTCCAGTCGCATTCAGGGATGTGTGGAGAAGCACCCTCTGAGCTTCCTAGTGTGCTTTCATTCATTTAGTCCTCCCCTGTCTGGTTCCTTCTTGCAAAGTGCATCACTTCATATTTATCAGAGTTATATTCCATCTGCCATTGATCCACCCATCTGACCATTTTCCCTGTATTGATGTGACCATCTGACCATTCCATCTGTATCTTCCTGAAACATAAGGCCTTCCTCCTCACTGTCAACCATCCGACCAATCTTCATATCAATAACAAACTTACTTATGACACTCCCCACCCCTTGTCCATATTCACAGCTGCATCCTTTATGATAAGGTGTAAAATCAGAAAACATCAGCTTATAGTCCAACAGGTTTATTTGGAGGCACGAGCGTTCAAAGTGCTGCATCTTCATCAGGTGATGGTGCGCTTTGAAGAAACACTTCGAAAGCTCGTGCCACTGAATAAACCTTTTGGAGTATAACCTGGTGTTATGCAATTTTTAGCTTTGTCCAACCCGTCCAACACCAACACCTCTGAATCAAAAATAATAAGAGACACAGCAGTGATCCCTGTGGTAAACCATGGGACACTAGCCTCCAATCAATCAAACAGCCTTGTACCACTATCCTCTGTCTCCTACCACTAAAGTTGATTTGGATGCAACTTGGCAAGTCATTAATGAGTCCTATCTGTTCCCTGGTTCTTCTGTTCTGCTGGAGACACTTGTGGAATATCAGGACATTCTCCCTAATCTTGCCAGCCAGTAGGTTTCCATGCCCCTGTGTTAGTTAGTCTCCTCCAAGTGATGAATTTCTTCCTTATTGCAGTCTTAACTGGGCTGTCCCAGAACCTGCCATTATTTGCCTTGAATGTGGAATAGACAGCGAGGGAAGCGTTCATGTTAATTTTCAACTTGTCATATGTTTTGTGAATTTTCTAAATTTCACTGTGAAATTCTTTGAAACTCTCGCGAACACAGGCCGAGTTTCCTCATCAGGCAATCTCACCATCTGAGGGATTAATCTGGAGAATGTCCATTGCACTTCCTCTGTGGTTAGTATATCCTTTCTGAGATTCGGTCACCAAAACTGTACACAATACTCCAGGTACAGTCCCACCAACACGCTGTGAAACTGCTTCAACATGTCTTTGTATTGATGTTCGGACTCTCTTATATGAAGGCGAAACAAACTTTAACTTTCAACTTACATATATTCCTCCAAATACCCTTCACATTCATTGCATTTGCAACCTCATTTTTTTGAGTTCTTATAGAAACCCTTCGGAAAATCCAATCTATGCACTTCTACTGATTCCCCATTATCTATTATGTAAGGAACAACTTCGAACAATTCCGAAGTTTATCAAGTATGATTTCTCTATCAGAAATGCATGCTGATTCTCTCCATTGTTGCTGTTAATTTCTAAATAGCAAAAATGCCATCCTGTGTAATAGATTCCAACAGTTTCCCTACAAATGTCAAGTTAACTGGTCTGCAGTTAGCCACACTATGTCTTTTTCCCTTTGTTGCTGTTTGGATCCCTTCCATTCGTCGGTTGTTCTTGGATCACTTTTATCCACAACAGTTTCCGGTCTCTGCAGAATGTACAGGAAAATAAAACACAGACATCGACAGTGCAATTAGTACTTCTATTGGTGGTTTATTTCCGACATCTTGATAGGACGTACATCTGTTTCGTCAGACTTAGCAATGCTCAATCCAGCTCCATGTTCAAGTGCTACCTTGTTACTGATATGAATTGACTTTATGTCTTTAGCTCCAGAAGTCCGATATGATCACTTGGTATTACTGGGGGATTTTCTGGATCTTCCTCCATGAAGAGAGATACAAAGTAACTGGTTATTTCTCGGCCATTTCCCTGTTCTCCACAATGACCTCTCCTCTCCCGATTACAAATTTCCACATTTGACCCTGCTTTTATTTTGTTTCCTTTGAAATATAGATCGCAGATTGATGCAGTCTTTGTGTTCCTGTTTGTTAACATGTACGTTCTCTTTTTGATTTCCTTTACAGTTTCACGGCCTTTATTTTTTGGATCGTTAATGTCTGAGAATTCTCGGGTTTTCACAATAGCTGGAATTGTTCTGAAGTCACTTCCTCTGATTAACATATTTTCTAATTTGTTATGTTAACCATCATTGAGTCACTTGCTCACTCTTTGGTGTTTGTACCTGAAATAAATAGATGTATGTTGCAGACTTTACAGTATTTCTAAAAACTCCTGGTCCTGACCAGTTATATTCAGAAACACAGCAGGAGGATAAGAGGATAGAGAAGAAAATGCTGGAGCACTACTTTGCTCTTCTCTATCATCGCTGGCCAACGAGTGAGGTCCCGGACGACTGGAGCATAGCGAATGCCGAGCCTGTGTTCAAGAAATGCTACAAAGATAAGCCTGGGAACTAAAGACCAGTAATTCTAAAATCTAGTTGGTAGGTTACTTTAGAAGATTCGGAGAGATTGGATATACATACATTTGGAAAGACAGGGTGTGGTTCGGACTAAGATTAGAATGGTGCTGGAAAAGCAGAGCAGGTCAGGCAGCATCCGAGGAGCAGGAAAATCTATGTTTCGGGCAAAAGCCCTTCATGAAATTCAGCACGGGAGTTTGTGCAAGGGAGATCATGACTCACAATTTTGTTGGAGTTCTTTGATAAAGTAACCAGCAACGTTGAGGAGGCCCGGGTGGTATACCGAGTCTGGATGGATTCCAGCAAGGCCTTCAATAAGGTTCCACATGGTACGCCGCTCTGGAAGGTTAGGTCGCATTGAATTGAGGGGGAGTTGGCAAATTAGGTACAAAATTGCCTTGATGGTAGGAAGCAGAGAGCAATACTGGAAACATGCTGGTCAGACTGGAATAGTGGAATGCCTCAGAGGTTGGTACTGGCACCACGACATATTACATATATCTGTGATTTACATGAGAATGTACAGGCATGATTTGTAAGTTTGAAGTCGGCACTAAAACAGGCGGCATCACGGAGAGTGAGGAAGGTTACCAGAAATTTCAGAATTTACAGCAGGATCTTGATCAGCTGGAGAAGTGGGCTGAGAAATAACAAATGGATTTTAATATAGATCAGTATAAGTTCTTGCATTTTAGAAAGTCAAATCAAGGTTGGAGTTTCATGGTGAATGGTTGGGTCCTAAGTGGAACAGAGGGAGCTTGGAATTCAGGTGCATGGTTCTCTGAAAGTTGATTCAGAGGTAGGCAGGGGAGTGAGGAAAGCTTTTGGCACACTGGCCTTAATTGGGTTATATCATTGAGTATCGAAATTAGGGAGTTATGTTGCCGTTATACAGGATGCTGGTGAGGCCATATTGGTAACGTTATGTTCAGTTTTGTTCACCTTGCTAGAGGAAGGATATTATTAAACTGGAAAGAGTGCAGAAAGAAAACTTGCAAGGATGTTGCCAAGATCACAATGGTCTGAGGTTTAGAAAGAGGTTGGACAAGCTAGGACTTTTTACTTTTGTGTGCATGAAGATGATGAGGATCATATTGAAGTTTATAAGATCATGTCAGCCATGGATAGAGTGAATGCACAGTCTTTTTTCCCAGGGTTGGGCAATCATAGACTAGAGAGCATCAGTTTAAGGTCAGAGGGGACACAACAAAAGGGAATCTGAGGAACAACTTTTTAACTCAGTGGCTGTTATGCATATGGAATGAGAAGTTGTTGAGGCAGATACATTGACAATATTTTAAAGGCATTTGAACAAATACATGGATCGTAAAAGATTAGAAAGGTACGGGACAATGGCAGGGAAATAGATTTAGTGTGGATGGGCATTTCGGTTGAAATGGAACAATTTGGGCTGAAGGGCCTGTCTCCGTGATGTCGGACTCTATGACTCTAACAACCATTGCTTGTCTCCCACTGAATGTTATATTGTACTTTCCAAATTCAATGTAGATATATTGAACTCTAGCCTCCAATCTTCAATGATGTTTGACTGGACTATTCAAGCATTCTATATTGTATGCAGACACCTTGTAAACTGTACCTTGTAAATGCCATTATTCCTTAAAGACTGCTTCAGACCAAAGTTAATAATTCGTCCTTCTGACCACACAACATCAAATCCGAAATAACCTGCTCTCCAGTTTGCTTCGCAACATACTCTTCAACCCACCTCATATAAACTTCCAGAACTTATTTTTCACAGCTTCAGCAGTCACTTAGTTAACGTAGTTTAGATACAACTTGTGACCATTCAATAAGACTTGCGGTATCCACAATACTTGCCTTTCTAATTTCCAGAATATATGATGCTCAGATTTTCTGCTACCGTTTGGTTTCGATAAATAATACACTAATATTTGCTTCTCCTTGCTATCTGTAAATTCTACCTCAACTGATACTGCGGAACCTGAGGGTCATGTCTGTGTCGTTATTAGTGATAGACCTGGACAAAACATTCAGGGAGGCTCACTTCGACGCTGAGATGATCTGAAGGAATGTCCCACAATACTCGACAAGCAACAATATCCTTCTCGCTCTGTTAGGATAAGAGTTACCATATACTCTCTGCTCCCTCACAGTCACTGTATATCTGTTATAGCACCTAACCCCGAACAAGGTTCACGCTCTGTCTCCAAATAAGGCTCAGGTACTACGACTCTCACTATTGAATTCAGCAACTAATAACACTATATGGATTCAAAACTGTCGACTGACTCATTCCAGACACCTCACAACTTTCCCCACCTACACCAGCACAAACAGCAAGGTCACCCATTCACATTCTCCCTCCATTCCTTTCTCCCATTCCAGGAGAAACAGCCTGGAATAGGATAGAAAGGGCCAAGCCGGGTAGTGGAGTGCCCGATATCCGTTCCCTCACTCCCCTCCCCCCGTCATGTGGGAAGGACTCTTAAAGAGCTGGAGAGGACCAGGACGCCTCGTGTGAAGAATCTGAAACATCCACGTCCAACTGACAATGTTAAGGAGCAATGTTCAGTGAAAGACAATTCTCAGTTTAAACCCACTGGCAGTTCCAACAATAGTTCTTTCACTTCCAAAAAAAAACACAGATACCTCACTGTACAGAGACGCAGACACAGAAAAACACAGACGAAACACACAATACTTACAAGGATATAGATATACATACACTTATAAACACACAAATACATATACAGTCACATACAAATCGATATAAATATAGATAGAAACACAGGCTGAAACACAGACAGACAGATGTAGACACGCAAACACACAGATTACAAGCATTTGGACACACACACGCACACACACACATGCAGACACACACAAACAGAGGCACAGACACACATACACACAGACACACGCACAAACACTTACATACAGATACACAGAGGCACAGACACTAGTGTCATTAAGACACAAATCGATGCGTTTTGATTTGTAAGGGGATCAAAGATACTAGGGAGAAGGCAGACGAATGAGGTCGAGGTACATATAAGAAATTATTGTCCGGAATTTCCGACTCGAGAGGCTGAATGGCCTCAATCTGATCATTTCCTTAATGCTCCTGAAGTCTTCTGCTATCAGGCATTCTCTTCCTGAGACAGCAGCAGAGGCTGGGTACGATACATATTTGATTGGAAAGGGACAGATGGAACGTGGGATAGGTTTGGAGTCCGGAATGGATTATGTTCCTAATTATTCCAAATTATTCTGTTCTTATGTCTGAAAGGAGGTGGTGATTTGTTGTTCAGTTAACACAGTTTTAGAATAACAGTCCCACAATGAAATAAGAATATCCTTTTCACTTTAGTGTTGTGCTACCTGTGGTGTCCTCATCCTCAGGGAGCAGTGAAGACTCAGTTATTGAAGATATACAAGGCTGAGCTCGACTGATCTTTACTGGACAGAAGTGTCAGTGCTTATTGGGAACAGACAGGAAATGGATGATCAGACACACTCGGATCAGCCATGAAGATTCTGAATGGTGCAGCCGAATGGGCAACTTCTGCCCATTCCATGTGTTGTTCCCTCAATCCACTCCTCCAGGCTCTTGCAGAGATATACTTTTGTCCCTACCCCATGTGTTGTTCACTCAATCCAATAGGGTTGGGGACCACTCCATTCAGTCAGACAGGATCATTACAATGACATAGGAGGAGACCATTCTGCCCCTGTCAGGAATTACACAGGAGCATAGAATGAAGTAATTCAGCTCGTTCAGTTCACTACACAGTGCAGGAGGAGGCCATTCAACCCACCTGAGCCGCTACACAGGAAAAGGGAAGCTGTCGCTAACAGGAAATAGAGAGTAGAGGTAAATGTTTATTTTCAGGCTGTAAATGATGGAGTGCCTCAGAGATCACTGTGGGGTCATCAGTGATCAATAATCTGTATCAATGATCTGGAGGAAGGGGAGCGAGTGGCTTGGAGCTCAATTAGCTCATATCCCAAGATGGTCATTCAACGTGTCGTCAAATGGAGGTAGTGAGTCTGCAATGTGATACAGACAGGGAAGGTTAGTGAGCAAACCTTCAGCAGAAATAACATAAGGTAAGTTGTCTATTTTGGCGTGAAAGATTAAACAATGGTAAAAAAAAAATGAAGAGAGATTGCCGAACTCTGTGATACAGGAGGTTTCCAGGTTCTTGCGACATGAATCATATGAAGTCAGTCTGCAGATGCAGCAAGTGATTTGGAAGGTAAGTGGAATGATGCTGTTTTTGGCAAAAGGTATCAGGTTTAATCGCAGGAATGTTTTACTGCATCGGTACAAGGGCATTGCTGAGACCACACCTGATGCACTGTGTGCAGGATTGATCCCCTCAACTAAAATAAAAAGGTATAATTATTTTCGAAGATTTTCAAAGAGGTTTCCCTTTCCTCATTCCTGGAATGCCGGCCTTTTGTTATCGGGGATTATCAGTTTCGATCTTAGCTGAGAAATAGTATTGAACCATCCATGACTTTCTGAAGAGTGTATCAACTGGATGCATATTATCTCCTGTCAGGGAGACTAAAGCTAGAGAATAAACTTTAAGAAGAAGATGCATTGATATTAACACACATACTATGAAGATACCTACCAATATTTACAAATTACACAGACACATGTAAGCATGTCATCAAATTATAAAGAAGGGACATTTTTTGCGATTGGAAGGAATTGTGTACAACAAGAGCAATGACGCACCTGCATATAATCCATAATAAGGTTTTCCACAGAATGGTCCAGTTGGGTGTTCCGTTGACAAAATTGTATGTTCCAACACAGAGAGGGAGAAAAATGTTCCCTGACTGAAAAGGAGCAGCCGATTGATCCCTCTCTCTTACTTTGTTCCGCCAGATAGCAAAGTGTGAGACCATAAAATCCTTGTGTCATCTTTACTACTTGCGAAGGATTTCTGGTGAGGACTCATTGGAATCTATCCACTGCCTGAAACGAAGGGAATTCTGCCAAATCCCACTGTTCCAGAAAGAAATCCCACTACCAGTAGGTTGTGTGAGCAGAATAACTTCAAAGACAGAATAACATTTGGGGCACTCTATCATTTTGCCATTTGTTATGAGTTCAACTTCCTGTGCCTCACATTTTTCCAGAAAATGGTCTAGTCTAAGACCTAAATCATTGGCCACCTCACTAAACTGGCTGCATTTAAGATGGGTGTAACCAATGGAGGAGTGGGACTGGAAAAGGACATCGTGACACTCCAACATTGGTTGGAACACAAATGAGAAATAATCAAAGGGATGTTCAAGTAGAAATTCCCTTCCCCAGAGGATTGTGGTTTCTGGAAGTTTGCATTTATTCAAAGCTGTTTTTCGTATGTGTAAAATGGTATACAGACAGAAACGTGCTGCTGAGACCAAAAGCACACAGAGCGGTGACAAAGTATCTAATGGCCCACTCCTGCTGCTCAGTCCTGTGTTGCTATGTTCTATTCAACCCCCCGCATCTCTTGCAAGGAGCAGATGGAGGCCACTTGCTCCAAATACCTGGTCAACAGTAACACAGGATATCATTCAGTCCCTCAAGACTGTCACACATGGTTTGGTGTCCGTTGAAAATGTTATTTGGTTCGAAAGACGCCTCTGGTCTCTTTACAGAGTGTTTCCTCTTGGCAACTTGTGGTTCATTTGTTGGTGATATTATAGACCCAGATTCACCTTGAGTACAGTCCCCATACCTCAACAAGAGATGACTCACAAAATACTTTACTCTCTCTGATTACAACGTTCAATAAAAGAACATTCAGGAAAATTACAGCCATTAACTTTGCAATTGCTGAATATGAGGACAAAAGAAACAGAATCAGGTAATTCGGATGATCAAGCCATTGCATAACATCATGGCTGATCTACTGTTGTCATTAACTCCTCTTTAATGCCCAATTCTTCACCCCTTAGCTCTCTGACAGGTCAAAAATCCATCTAACTCCTCTTTAATTGCTTTCAGTGATATAGCTCCCCTCGGTCTCCAGCCCAGATCATTCCTGACAGTGATTACCCTCTGTGAGTGGAAAACACTCTCTACACATACACCGTCACCTATTGATATGAACAAGAGGTGACAACAGGGGCTCGGGAAAGAGTGAATGGCCTTGATATCAAGGCGGTATTTGACTGAGGATGGCATCGGGACCACCTACGTATTTGAGCTGAATGTGGATCAGGTGTAACCTTCCCATTGGACGGGATGTTTCCGAACACAAATAAAGAGGTTTAGGGTCAGTCACCAACAATCCTCTCAGTCCCAGGACATCTCTGCAGGAGATCCTCAGGTTATACTCCTCAGCACAAGCATCGTCAGCTGCTCCATCAATGTCTTTTTCCATCATAAGATTGGAAGTGGGTATGATGACTGAAGATCACACAATGTTCAGAACATTTTATCCCCCATCAGCTCCTGAACCATTCTGTGTCTATATGCAGCAAGACCCAGACAGCATTCTGGTTTGTGTTGTTAAAGTGTCGGTAACATTTATGTAACAGCACGGCCAGAGACTGCACATTGTCACAGTTAAAAGAGGAGCTCATTCAGCATCTCAAGCTGGTTGGACACAGGTATGAACTAACGTTCGGGAACAGGAAGAGTGACAGCACATTCAATACTCCTGCCTGTTACACAGGAAGAAGAGTGGTCTGTTCAGTGCATTGAACTCTTAAATAGGAGCAGGCAGAACCCAATCAGACATTTAATCCTGTTCCATGAGACCAGGAGGAGGCTATTCATCCCCACGAGACAGTTATACAGGAACAAGAGGGGGTCATTGATATTCCAATATGACAAAGCAATGAAACCAAGACTGCACTGATAGAGGGCTCCATGATGTTAATCATGGTTCAATTGTTTGTAGAACATGTGCTGCATTGACATGGTTTGCTGGTAATGAGGAGGGAAGCCAAATGATTTGTGCCAAGTCTCAAGGAGGTATTTTCCATCTCCGAGAAGACACACCCATGTTCTCCATGGAGGTCAGAATCTGGTGGGAATAATTAACTGTTTTAGCATGAGGGTATTGTGGCTGCTGTCGACATTGCAGATAACGAGACTTTCAGTGCAGGATTACACAGCAAATGAACTGTATTAATGTGGAGAGGATTTATTCAAATACTGGCCCTCTGTCTCTCTCATGCAAAATGGGGATTGGCTGTGGAGTGAGGGGAATATTCTCAGAGGCTCTTAAACTATCGACAATAATGCAACCCGAGTCAAAAATATGCCATGGAATTTTTCACTGTATCAGTGTCTATCTAGCACATCGTGAGTGACTGTCCCTCCCCCTCAAGTTTCAATGCAATCGCCTCTAATTCTCTCACAACGCCAGAGATTCATCTTCACTGTCTCCTCATGGTACCAACATCTCAGGGATTAGTCTGGTGAAACTCCATTGCACTCTCTCTGTGGCAAGGCGAACATTCCGTATAAAGGAGAGAAAGTCTGTCCACAATATCCCAACAGCAACAGCAACACTCTCAGCGATGATCACAACAACTCTTTTTCCTCTTAGACATCTCCGTTTCTTTCCTGTGGCGTAAAAAAAGACTTTCCTTCTCTCTACACTGCTGGAAACAGTTAACACTTTTATAATGAAGGTATTGTTGCTGCTCTCAGGATTATGGATAACATGACGTTCATGGCAGGATCACGCACCAGTTGAACTATATTAATGTTGGTAAGGTTTATTCAAAAGCCTGAACCTCTCTCTGTCTCTCCTCTCTGCTCTCTTTCTCTCTCTGTCTCAGTTGAAATAGGGAGTGGGTGGTTGGGTGGAACTTTCTTAGAGGCTCTTAAACTATCGAGAAGCATGCAATCTGAGTGGAAAAAAAGCCATGAAACTTATTACCGTATCAGTGTCTGTTTAGAACATCATGGGTTACTGTCCATCCCCCTTAAGGTTCAATGCAATCACCTCTTATTCACTCACTGAGCTTCACTCACTGCTCATGGTGACATCATCCCAGCGATTAATCTGGTGAAACTTGAGAGAAAGGCTCTCCACAGTACCCCAAATACTGCCTCAACAACACTCTCAGGGATTGTCAAAAACATATTTTCTCTCACTTAGACATCGCCATTTCTTTCCTGTGCCACAAAAAGCCATTCCTTCTCTGTGCACTATGACTAACATGGAATTTATAAGTCCCTTACATCTGTACGTCAGAATCAATAAAGCTAGCACCAGAGATACCTATGGAGATGTGCATCAGTCTCGGGGAGAATTTCAATGAAATTGAACCTAAAATAGGGGATGATCACGGACCTGAATGGAAATGAGATGTAGCAATACAGAAAACAGGCAGAGAAAGGGAGCAATCTCTACCTGTGTTCTTCTCTCACAGGGTGTATGAAGCCCTGGTCAGGGCAGCATGTTATTCAGATCATGAACTGAGTGGCTGATTCAGCTGTTCCACAGTATCATAAAAAGTAAAACGCATATCTATGGGTTTGTAGTGTTACAACACAGGATAAATCTTCCTGCTTAATTAAAACCAGCAATAGAGAAAA
Organism: Chiloscyllium punctatum; assembly: GCF_047496795.1. Taxonomy (NCBI): domain Eukaryota; kingdom Metazoa; phylum Chordata; class Chondrichthyes; order Orectolobiformes; family Hemiscylliidae; genus Chiloscyllium; species Chiloscyllium punctatum. The sequence goes on along the minus strand of NC_092766.1, from coordinate 31,704,839 downwards.
GATTTATCCCATGAAGTAATCTGGGATAATTCTAGAGTCCAAATCTATTTTAACTAAACATTAACAACTTTATTTCTTAAAGTATTACAGAGAATAATAAACGAACGACTATTTCCAACTTCTTCCTCTAACCTGTCATTTACATTCCCCCTCCACAATACTAGTCCGATAGACACCTAATTAAGATTTACAAAACAAAACTTCTTATCTCAAAACTAGGAAACCTTCGGTTCTTCTCCATATTCCTGTCTTCTTTTCTTCTTGGGGACTCTGCTTCACCAGTTAATAATCAATAAAGGTACCTGAAGGAGAGCTATTTTTAAGGCTGTCTTTGGATGCTAGTAGCTTGGAGGTTCTCCTCTCAACTGTTCAATTTTCCATTGACTTGTACCGCCAACCTATTGGATTGTTCATTGGCTGTTAAGATTGGCAATATAAGAAATTGAAACTTGGTCGGTGGGTATTTTGGGTTATAATTTAAAATGTTTTGCTGAATTTGTTTTCATGCAATGAGCGAATCGGATTGTTCGACCAAATGTTACATTATATCTATCTTTCAGAACTCTTGGTGCTGTCAGGTAGTTAGTGTTGGTTTTTAATTCTCTCAAAGGTACAGTACACCCACGTGTTCATCACAGAAGTCACATGGAAACTTGACGATGGAAGAATGACACATTCACTTCCCTAAATGACTTGAGGCAAGTAGATTGTTATTTATAACAACTGATAATGGTTGTTTTTAAACTCCCCAATTTCCTTCAGGAGATATCATCAGACCATTATTCTGTGCCTCTAGATTATGAGCAAGTGCCTTGACCACCATAAACTGTCTTCCCTTATGTGCAGAAAACAAGTTAAACATTCTGAACAGCAATTATTTAGTGACGGACATGTGGTCACAAAGAACGTGAAACTGTTGCATCTGGATTGAACAAAGGCACTGAGACTGAGGACAAGACTGGGATATCATGATGGTGATATTGGACAGGATTGGTGAGTGGGGAGGACATGGAGATGTAAATCTGTGAAGGACAAAATGAATTATGGAGTTTCAGAAGAGTCTGGTTCCTTCTCGCATATCAGTAATTTATAAATCGTGGTTTGTTTGTTATAGTTTATAAGGAAATGAATTTTGGTTTGGAACTGAAGATATTGACTTGCACTTTCCAAAATGTATATATCATGCACAGAAATTCAGTTCAACCCGGTTTAGTAGACAAATATAATGACTTACCAGAAACACCAACTATTGCGAGGATGGGATAGGAACCACCTCGAATAATCCAAGGGATATCCTGGATCCAATATGCTAATGATATCCAAGGCTGAGAAAGCCAGTAAAGACTCAAGGATAAACTCCTATTCATTGTTAGAGCATTTCATTCTAACGTTCTTAGATTCTGATCCATTGTTGGAACATTCCAATACATGGTCCTCAAATTATGAACAATTATTGTAACACTCCTGCCTAATGTTCTCAGATTCTGATCTCTCCTCCCCCTCTCTCTCGAGCTGCTGATCCCTATTAGTGCTGTTAGTGATGTTCCTACTCAAACTATGGGATAACACATGAAATAGAGTCCATTATCTCTCAACGATTGAAACTCTCCAATGTGATAATTAGGATCCATGGAGGTGGACATTAATTACAGTCACTGAACAAATTGCTTCATTTCAGCCCTTTGAGTTCAAAATTTAAAAAGTGAAAATTAAAAAAAAATGTTTAAAATTTACTCATTTCGCTTAGGATATATTGGGGGTGACTGAGGGAAGGAATATTGGAGATGGTAGATTGATTGCGTGTATTCATTCAATCTGCCTTGGAAATAGGAGTAATGTCAAAGGATTGTCAGGATAAACAAGTTTCTCCGTTTATAAATTGAAACATACAGTCTGTAACTACTGATCAGTGACTATAATGTCAGTAAAATACGGAGACAACTTTTCTAGTCCATAATCTGACAGGCAAATGTGCCTACGACAACATGAGTTATAACAGACAAATGGCATGGATATGTTAACAGAGAATATGATTTGACACACAATTCAGATGGTTAGTCGAGGATCAGAGAGGGCAGGCGAGGGTCATGCTGTTAATGTTGTCGATGTCAATCAACTGTGATTAAGTACCATGCACTGGTTTTCAATTTGAGTGTGATTATGATATTGGGGACATGGCTGCAGAGACTGGAGGGAGGGAACATGATATTTCCCAGTCATCAGTATTGGGATGTTACTCTTTATAAAGCATAAGAAGGTCAAATTCCAGGATACATCTCCAATGAGGAATGAGGAGAGCCAATATTAACAATACGACCAAAAGACAATGGAGCAGAAATTTGGCCTTTCAGCCCATTGAGCCTGCTCCACCATTTAATGATGGCTGTTAAGCTTTTCAACCCCAATCGTCCGCTTTCTATTTGTAACCTTTCATCCGTTTACAATCAAGAACCGATCTGTCATAAATATACTCAATTAACTGGCCTCGACAGCCTTCTATAGCAGTGAATTTCCTAGATTCACCACTCTCTGGCTGAAGAGGTTCGTCTTTATCTGTGTTTGAAAAGGTCTTCCCTTTTCTCTGTCCCCTCGGGTCCTAGTCTCCCCTCCATTGGAAATATCTTCCCAAAATCCACCCTGTCCAGGTCATTCAATATTCTGTAAGTTTCAAGTAGACCTCCTGACATCCTTCTGAACTCAATCAAATATAGACCCAGAGCCCTCAGATGATCTTCATATGTTAAGCTTTTCATTCCTTGGAAAAATTTCGTGAATATCATCGGAAAATATTCCAGATCCAGCACAATAATCCAAATGTAGCCTGACCAAAATCTTATAGAGTCTCAGAATTACATTCCTGTATTTATATTCAAGCCCTCTTGAAATAAATGGAGTCATTTTATTTGCCTTCCCAACTGCTGACAACCTGCAGGTTTACCTTTCAAGATCCTTGGACCCCAACCCTCCCACTGCTCCCCCCCCCCCCAAGTCTTCTGAATTTGCTCGCTGTTTAGAAAATAGTCCACGCTTTTATTTTTCCTGGCAAACTGCAGACCTCACACTTGCCCACGTTATACTCCACCTGCCACTTCTTTGCTCACTCCCCTTACCTGTGCAATTCCTTCAGCAGGAGAAAGTGAGGACCGCAGATGCTGGAGATCAGAGTCAAAACGTGTGGTGCTAGAAAAGCACAGCCAGTCAGGCAGACTGAGGAGCCGGATGTTCGATGTTTCCGTCATAAAGCCTTTATCAGGAATGAAGTGGGTGGGCGGAAGCCGGTTGAGAGATGAATGGGAGAGGCTGGGATGAAGGTAGCTCGGAAGGCGATGGCTAAATGAAGGTGAGTGGTGAACGTGGAAGGTGGAGTGGATAGATGGGAAGGAATATAGACAGGTAGGATAGTTCAACAGGCGCTGCTCATTTGGAGGGTTAGATCTGGGATAAGGTGGAGGGAGGGGAGATGAGGAAACTGGTGACATTGCGATGAATACCATGTGATTGAAGGGTCCCAAGGTAGAAGTCGATGTGCTGGTGGCTAGAAAACGGCAGTGGGGGAGGCCAAGAACTTGCATGTCCTTGGAGGAGTGGTAGGGGGAGGCGAAGTATTCAGCCACAGGGAAGTGGGATTGTTGGGTTTGTGATGGAGAGTGTTCCCTGAAACGTTCTGCAAGTTGACGTCCAGTCTCCCCAGTGTAGAGGAGACCAGGATCAATGGGCACAGTAGATGAGGTGTTTGGATTCACAGTATCTTTTCTGCCTGATTGGAAGGATCCTTTCAGGCCTTGGATGAAGGTGTGGAGGAAGTTGTCGGCACAGGTTTCATACCTCTTGCAATGGCAACGGAAAGTGCCGGGAGTGGAAGGTGGCTTATTGGGGTGTGGGAAGGCGGACGTGTGAACCTAACGAGGCAGTCGTGAAGGGCATGGTCTCTGCAGAATGCTGATAGGGGTGGGGAGGGAAGTATATCTCTGTTGTTGTGGTGTGACTGTTGGTGGCGTAGGATGATGCGTTGTATCCTGAGGTTGGTGGTCTGGAAGGCGAGCATCAGAGGGGTGCTACTGCACCCTCCTGCATCCGAACAACCTCTTCTATGCTACCTATCCCATTATTCCATCTTTGCACTGTTTGAAAACTTAGGCAGAATTCCCTCAAGTGCCTTCATGTAGACCATTAATGCACAAAGTGAATTTTGTGGTCCCAACACTGAGTCTTGAGGAAAACCACTTGTCACTGGATACCATCCTGAGAAGGACACTTCTATCTCCACTCTCTGCTTTCTGTCATACAGCCATGCATCTATCCAAGCTAGCACCTTGCCTGTAACATCAGGGGCCCTAATCTTTCTCAATAGCCTCCTGCGTGGCACCTTATCAATGGAATTTGGAGAAGCAGGTGGATAACATATATTGGTTCTCCTTGGTCAAATCTGCCCGTTTCTCCCTCAAAGTATTCCAGCACGTTTGTTAGGCATGACCTTCCATTGATGAAACAATAGTGACGTTGCACTATTTTACTAAATACTTCCAAGTATTCAGAAATCCCATTCTTCACGATGGATTCCAGGATGTTACCTACAACCAAGGTTAGGCTAATCAGACTGTAATTTTCCATATTCTGCCTAACTCCCTTATTAAATGGAGTATCACGTTAGCAATTTTCCAGCCTTTCCTGATTTTAATCATTCCTGAAAGATTACCACTTTCATTTTCACTACTTCTTCAGCTATCTCCCTTACAATGCTGGGATGTAGTCCATTTGGTTCAGATGATTTATCCAAATTCAGGCCATTTAGTTTTCTAACATGTTCTTCTCGATGATGTCCACCATACTCAGCTCTGTCCTCTCACTGTCTTCAATTTTTGGGAAATTACTCGTTTCTTGCATCATGAACATTGATGCAAAGTTCCTCATTCATTTCTTTGTTTTCCGCTACTGTTTCTCCAGCATCATTTTCCAGGGATCCATATTCACGTTTGCCTCTCTTTTTTCACTTTATATATCTAAAGAACGTCTTACAGTCTCCTTTCTAATACTGGTTACCTTACCTCCATATCTAATCTTATCTGTCATTTTTTGCCCTCTGTTCGTCTTTGTAAGATTCCTCATTCTCTAGTTTCCCACTGCCCCTCACCATAGTATACGCTTGCTCTTTTGCTTGTATGCAATCCCTCACTTCCCTCGTCAGCCCTGAATGTCTCATCCTCCCTGTACTATGCCTCTATTCCTCGGCAAGAATCTCTGCTATGTCTCCTGAATTAATCTTGGAATCTGCTGCCATTGCTGTTCCCCTGTCTTTCATGCTTGACCCCTGTCCCAGTCAATTCTACCTAGCCTCTCCCTTGTGTCTCTGCAGTTGCCTTTATTCAGCTGAAATACTGTAACCTCTGATTCTATCTTCTCTCTCTCAAATTATAGAATAAATTCGTCCATGTGCTGATGATTGCCTCCGAAGTTTACCTTCACCCTAATCTCCCTTACGAATCTTACGCCATTAAGTCCAGTATCATCTGTTGCCGACTGGACTCCACTAGAAGTTGCTCCAAAAAGCCATCTCATAAACATTCCTAAATTTCATTTTCTTGCGAATCACTACCAATCTAATGTTCCCAGATCCCCTGCAAACTGAAATCCCCCATGATTACTGTACTTTGCCTTTCCTACACATCTTTTCTATCTCCTGGCGTATCTTGTGCCCGAGCTCCTGACTACTCTTTGGAGCCCTGTACAAGACTTCAACAGTGGTTGTCTTACCTCTTGTGGTTCCTCAATTCTACGCCATCTGACTTTACTTCCTTTCTTACTATTGATTTAATTTCATTTCTTACTAATAATGCAAATGCACTCCATCTGCCCACCTGCCAATCTTTTCGATAGGATAAATATCCGGAAATATTCAGATCCCCTTGCAGCCACATCTCCGTGATGCCCATCGCTTCATACATGCCGATTTAATTCTGCGCCACAAGCTCATTTACCTTATTCCTTATACAGCATGCATTCAGTTATAACCCCTTCAGTCCTGCATTACCCATCCCTCTTCTCATTGTCATTCATTTGTGCAGTGTACTTGAAGTGTGATACGTTAAACATTTCCAGATACTCTATCCTATTCGTGTCTGTGCTGGAGCTTTTAATAACCTCTCCTGAGTTCTGTACTCTTACCTCCTCTTTTAATTGGGTTTTTCTAATTAAACCCTATAACTGCACCCCACCCCGCCCGCACGCGCGCGCGCGCAAACACAGACAAACACACACACACACACACCCTAATCAGTTTAAAGCTCTATCTACAGCCCTGGTTAGGATTCACTCGGATTCTGGTCCCAGCACGGTTCAGATGACGACTGTCCCATCGGAGTAGCTCCTTTCTTCCTCAATAATAAGATGTATTTATTCAACACAAAATACCAGAATAAAAAGGTTTTTCTGTGCATACCAATATATGAAAACAACAAAAAGTCAATAATGTTAAAATACACTCACTATGTGGAGCTATATAAATTGTAATGTGAATTACCAAGCCATGGAACTGGTGTGCAAACTTTATCAATCATTATTTGACCCAGAGCTGAGATCCTGATTACCCCTCTGCCAGTGATTCCCTTCACTGAGATTCCACCCTGCCTCTCACGCAGTGTCCAGAGGGGCTACAAGTTCCTGTTGGCTCAGAATATTTAAATTAATCTACCTTCTCCCTGGAACCAATCTATTGGTCTATTGGATTGTGTTTAGCTGTCAGCAACTCAGCTCTGGGATGTTATTGGCAATAAATGATCTGGGATGACAGCCAGTATCCGCATAGTGCTCACAGGGTATGGCACCAGACAAAGGGCTTACAGTTTGTGAGAGTTTCTAAGAAAAGTTTCGGTGCATTTCTCTTCATGCTGTCTCTTGATCTAACTTCACATTCGTTTGACACCCCTTTCTCTCACTCACTCTGTCGCTGTTTTTTTTCACTCTCTTTATCTTACTTCACTGTCTTTCTCTCTGTTTATTTCTCTCCCTCTCAGTCCAGCTCCGATCATTCCCTCTATTTTCAAGTTGTCAATTTGAAGAGCTCATGGATGCATGGTGGGCTGAATGGCCTCCTTCTGTGTTGCATTAACTCTGACGTTCTCCGACCCACAGTAACAAATTTTAGTGCTTGGAGAGACAAGCTGGTCCAGTGAAGGACACAGTGGACAATTAACCATTATCTCTTCCTATTTTCTGACATGCAGTGACATCGAAATATCTGTTCAAACAAACAGATTCCTCATATTAAAATCAACACACTTCAGACTGCCAGGCCACTGAACACAGTGGCCTCTGTTTTATTTTTTGTTGGTCTTATTGTTGTGGGATTAGTCTCCAACTTCTCCTCAGTCACTGTACCTGTGGACCTACTGCTGTGGTTCCACACGCCCCTCCCCCACCGCCGACACACAATAGCTTAAAACCTCGTAAAGAACAATAGAAACCTGCCTGCCAGGAGATTGCTGCCAGTTCAAGTCCATCCCGTCCATATTGTTTATATCCTGCCAACCCGGGAATCCCAATGATCCAATATCGGAGATTATTATCAGTTCATGTGCATCCCGTCCTTCTTGTGTGTATCCTACTGACCCGTGAATCCCAATCATCCCCATATTGTAAATTGCTTCCAGTTCAGGTTCATACCGTTCTATTTGTATATATCCTACCAACTCGGGAATCCCAATGATCCACATATCGGAAGTGCTGCCTCCCCGACCAGAACTTTGATCGTGTATTTAACTGTGCTACCGTACGATTCCTAACCTCACTCGCACGTGACATTTTCTAATTTCTCCAAAATTCAAATATCCTTTCAGCACAACTCCAGCAAGGCCTTTTCTTTAAACTGGATAGTTTTGATAATAAAAACTTAAGTGTGACATAAGGAAAGTGGGACCACTGAATCAGTCCAATGACTACCGGATCTGATATCTATCCCCACCACCAAACCTGCTTGACAAGGTATACACATATATATATACACATCTATTTGCAGATGGCCGAGGATAAACAGAATATTAGAAAATGTCAGCGCAGATGGATGTAATTCAGCGTGTTTACTCAGCTTTGCTGTTCATTTGGATTCTAGTTATTCTGTTCCTTTCAATGGCAGGGTCTTTACCCAGCATCCCCAGCGAGTCAGAAAGTTCCCAGTATCGTTGTGTACACGGTCATTTAGATTAGATTAGATTACTTACAGTGTGGAAACTGGCCCTTCGACCCAACAAGTGCACGCCGCCCCGCCGAAGCGCAACCCACCCATACCCCTACAACTACCCCTTACCTAACACTACGGGCAATTTAGCATGGCCAATTCACCTGACCTGCACTTCTTTGGACTGTGGGAGGAAACCGGAGCACCTGGAGGAAACCCACGCAGTCACGGGGAGAATGTGCAAACTCCACACAGTCAGTCGCCTGAGACGGGAATTGAACCCGGGTCTCTGGCGCTGTGAGGCAGCAGTGCTAACCACTGTGCCACCATGCCGTCCACCTGTGAAGGGAGTATCCAGTGCCAGGCAATGGGCTGTGGGGAGTCCAGGGGTAGCACACGGAAATGCTGCATGTAGTGACGATGAACTGAGGGATCTGAGAGAGAAGGAATGGGCATCCAGGGACACTGCACTCAGAGAAGTGGCCATGCAAGATTCCTAAACACCCAGGGGAACCCGCGAACCACGGCTTCTTTTACAAAATTACTGTCACATTTGCTGCATTTCTCCATCGAACAAAAGCAAAAATTCCATAGATGGTAGAAACCTGAAGCAAACATAGAAATGTACTGTGGAGAGAGAAGAGAGTTAATGCTCCCAATGCAGACACGGGAAGAATGTTCAAAGTCCACCCAGACAGCGTCCAGAGATTGGAAATGTACCAAATGTCCTCAGCACTGTGAGGCAGCATTGTTGTGTCACCACGTTGCCCAATGATGGATAATTGGGGATAGTATAGTTAAAAGCAGAGATACTGTTCTCTGTGATCAGGATTTAGAGTCCTGAAAATCGTGTTGACTACATGGTGCTCGCGTTTGGGATATATCATCAGGGTTGCAGAACTTGGAGTAGGAGGGGAATGATCCAATGGTCAGGGTCTGTGTAGGTACCAAAGGCTGGACAAACAAATGACAATGAGAAGAGCGACGGGTAATACAGGACTGAACTATAATTTCGGAATGCATGCAGTTTAAGGAATAAGGTAAGTGAGCTTGTGACTTATCCATAAATTGGCAGGTACGACGTAGTGGGCAGAACAGTGACATCGCTGCGAGAGGATCAGGATTGGGAGCTGAATATTCAAGGATATTCATCCTGTCGAAAAGATACGCAAGTGGGCACAGAGATAGAGTTGGCTCAGTATTAAGAATGGAATTGAATCAATAATTAATAATAAGAAATGAAATAAGGTCAGATGGTGTAGAATTGAGGAATCAAAAAGGTGAAAAAATGCAGTTGGAATTATATCCAGGGAGCTGGTGTGTAAGATACACCAGGCACTCGAAAGATCTGTTGGAAAGGCAAAGTTATAGTGATCATGTGGGATTTTATTATGCAGATGGCCTGGGAATTAAGACTGATGGTGGTTGGCAGGAAAAGGAATTTGTAGAATGTCTACGAGATGGCTTTTTGGAGCAGCTTGTGCGGGCAGACTAAATGAGGGGAGCTTAAGGTGACAGTGATCATAATATAATTGAATTTACTCTGCAATTTCAGATGGAGAAGTTAGAATCAGAAGTAACGGCATTACAGCTGAATAAAGGCAATTACACAGATATGAGTGAGGAGCTGGGTAGAATTGACTGGGAGACGGGCCCAGCAAGATAGACAGTGCAACAGCAATGGCAGGAGATTTTTCGAGTAATTCAGGATGGAGCAGAGATTTATTCTGAGGGAAAAGAGGCTTGTATCGGGAGAATGGGACAATCATAGCTGACTCGGGAAGTCAGGTAGGTATAGCATAAAAGCAAAAGCGAAAGCATATAATTTTGGAAAGTGCAGTGGGAAACCTCAGCTTACAAAGACAAAACTGAGGGCAAACAAAATAAACTGAGGAGGGAGATCATTGAATATGGGGGTAAGCTCGCCAGTAAGATAAAAGAAGACTGTAACAGTTTCTTTCGATATATAAAGTATAAAAGAGCGGCAAAAGTGAACACTGGATTGCTGGAAAATGATACTGGAGAAATAGTATGGGGAACGGGTAAATGGCCAAGGAACTGAATAATTACTTTGCATCAGCTTTCATGGTGGAATGCATGAGTAATACCTTAAACATTCAAGAGATTGAGGGGCCAGTGCTGAGTATGATGACCCCCACCATGGAGAACATGCTAGAATAAGATGTAATCGCCCAAAGGTGGGTAAATAACCTTGACCAGATGGACTACATTCCAGTGTTATAAGGGAGATAGCTGAAGAGGGAGTGGAGGCAATCGTGGTTATCTCTCAGGAATCACTAGAGTAAGGAACGATCCCAGAGCTCTGGAAACCCACTAACGTGACACTCCTTTTTTACGAGGGAGTAAGGAAAAAAGACAAAAAAAAATCCCACCATGAATAGTTTAACCTTTGTCATGTCTAAGATCCTGGAATCCATTGTGAAGGATGAGCTTTCTGAATACTTGAAAGTCTTTGGTAAAATAGGGCAAAGTCGGCATGATTTCATCAAGGGAAGTTAATGCCTGACAAATCTATTGGAATTCTTTGAAGAGGAAATTAGCAGGCTCGACCAAGCACAGCCAATGGATGTTATCCACTTGTAATTCAAGAAGGGCTTTGACATGGTGTCACACAGGAGATAACTGAGTATGATAAGGGTCCATGGTGTTAGAGGCAAGGTAGTGGCATGAATAGAAGCTTGTCTGTCTGGCAGAAAGCAGAGAGTGGGGATAAAAAAGTACTTCTCAGGATGGCAGCCGGTGAGAAGTGGTGATCCAGAATGCTCAGTGTTGGAATCATAACTTTTTACTTGTTACATTAACAATTTAGATGAGGGAATTGAGGGCACTCTGGCTAGGTTTGCAGACGATACAAAGATAGGCACATCGTCGTATTGAGGAAGTGGAGAGGCTGAACAAGGATTTGGACAGGCAAAGAGATCGTCAGATGCATTCCAACGTTGGAAAGTGTGAGTTCATGCACTTTGGCACGAAGTTTAGAGGCATGGTCTATTTTCTAAATGGCGAGAAAATTCAGAAATCTGAAGTGCAAAGGGACTTGGGAGTTCTCGTGCAGGGTTCTCTCAAGATCAGCTTGCACGTTGAGGCAGTTATTAGGAGGGCAATTGCAATTATGACTGGGAGCATTTACTACGAGAAGAATTGAATACAAGAACTGACTCTATACGGCTTTGGTCAGACCATATTTGGAGTATTGTGCTCATTTTTGAGCTCCATACCTCAGGAAGGATGTACTGGTCCTGGAGCGTGTTCAGAAGATTTTCACGAGAATGGTGATAGGAATGAAAAGCTTATTGCATGAGGAATGTTTGAGTACTCTGGGTCTATACTTGATAAAATTTGAAAGGATGAGAGGGAATGTAATTGTAATAGACAGGATACTGAATGACCCGGAGAGAGTGGAAGTTGTTCAGATGTTTCTATTGGATTAAAACCGAGGGCACAGCCTTAAATGAAAGGGAACACTTTTTAGAACAGTGATAAGAGAAAGTTATTTAACCATAGAATGGTGAATCTTTGAAATGTATTGTCACAGAAGGCTGTGGGGGCAAGCCATTGAGTATATTTGAGGCGGAGATAGAGAGTTCTTGATTATCCAGGAGATGAAGGGTTATGGGGAGAAGGTCGGAGAATGGGTTTGAGAAACCTATCAGCGATGATTGAATGACGGAGCAGACCCGATGGGCTCACTGTCCTAATTTATGCTCCAATGTCTTATATTCTTCTGGTCTGAACCTTAAGGAGGTACCGTGCATCTTTGATAAGATAGATTCATGTTCTTCATAAAGGTCAGAAGCTGTTGGGAATAGTTAACTGTTTGAGAATGAAGGTATCGTGGCTGCTGTCAGGATGGTGGATAATATGACATTCAGTGCGGGATCACACACCAACTGCACTGTATTAATATGGGGAGTGTTTATTCAAAACTTGGACCTGTCCGTCTCTATCAATGGGGAGTAGGGGTTGGGGTAGGTGGGCGTAACGTCCGCCCAGGCAATTTAACTATCCCGAAGCATGCATCCTGAGTGAAATGGCAGTCATGGAATTTATTACCTTCTCATTGTCTGTTTAGAATATAAGGAGCAATTGTCCATCTCTCTCAGGGTTCAATGCAATCACCACTTATTCTCTCACAGCGCTACACTCCTCATGGTGCCATCATCCCAGGGACTAATCTGGTGGAACTCCTCTTCTCCCTCTCTGTGTTAAGGAGATCACTCCAGATAAAGGAAAGAAAATCTGTCCACAATATGCCAAATACTGCCTCAACAACACTCTCAAGTTTGATCACAATAATTCCTTTCCCTCACTTAGCTGGCTCCATTTCTTTCGTGTGACACAGGAAACCATTCATTTACAATGCACTGCCATTGATGTAGAATTTAAAACATCCTTACATCTATAGGTCAGCATCAATAAAGCCAGCACCAGAGGTGCCCATGGAGATGGACATCACTCTTGGAAGAGACTCAGTCACAAAGAATACATCTAAAATAGTGTATGGCTACCTACCTGAATGGAAATGAGCCGTAAGAATATGGGATGCAGGCAGAGGAAGGGAGCAAGTTTTCCTGTTATTCTGCCCTCACGGGATGTGTGCAGCTCTGGTCAGGCCAGCATGTTATGCCGATCTTGAACTGAGTGGCTGTTTCAGCTGTTCCACAGGACAATAAATAGTAAAACAAATTGCCGTGGGTTTGCAGTTAATCAGAGTCTTTACCAGAGAATGATGACCCACTGCCTTCTCTAATGGGCATAAGGCAAGCCGATATCAACAGGTTATTATTCTGTGGTTCTAGAATACGAGCCAATGACGTGATCCACCATACACTGTCTGCCCATCTTTCATATTTTGTGCAGAGAACAAGTCAAACATCTCAAGTGCAATTATTTTGCAATGGACACGTGGTTAGAAGGGATTTGAAACAGATGTATCTGGAATTAACAAAGGAACAAACGATGGTTTATTCAGGAATTGAACTGAGGCTGAGGAGGAGACTGGGACGGTCTTAATGGTGGGACCGGACAGGATTGGTATGTGGGGAGGATATGGAGATGTACACTTTGCAGGAGAAAATGAATCAAAGAGATTGAGAACAGTGTGTTTTATCCTCGAGTATTGGTGAGTAAGTTGTAAATAATAGTTTGCTAGTTATAATTTCTAAGGACTGGAATCTTTGATTGGAGCTGAAAACGTTGGCTTGCACCTTTCCAAAATCTGCATATCATGAATCTGTTCATTCCATTTCACTAAACACACAGAGTGACTTACCAGGAACACCAACTATAGCAAGGATGGGGTAGTAACCAGCTTGAATAACCATCAGTACATCTTCAATCCGCGATACTAATGATATCCAAGGTTGGGAAAGCCAGTAAAGACCATAGGATAATCTCCTATCCATTGTTGGAGCATTGCAGTCTAATGTTCCCAGATTTCCATCTCTCCTGCCCTTCTCTCTGAAGCTTCTAATCCCTATTATTGCTGTTGGACATGCTCCCGCTCACACTATAGGATAAAACACTGAAAGCATTCCCTTATTAATAGAAGAGAGAAACTCTCTCGGGACGCATACGATCCACGGAGACTGACAGAATTACAATCGCTGAACAAATAGCTCCAGTTCACCCCTTTGAAGTCAATGCTACTTTATTGAAATTCAAAATAACGTTGAACATATGCATTCTGGGTGTGATATGCGAGTGTGACTGAAGGAAGGAATGTTGAAGATGGCAGATTGATTGGGTGTAATCATTCAGTCTGCCTTGGGTATGGAAGTAATGCCAGAAGTTTAACGGAACATAAACATGCTTCTCTGTAAATAAGTACAGAAATGAATACCGTAACTACTGATTACTGATATCATTGCAAAATCTGTAAAACATTGAGAAAATATCTATCATCCATGATCTGATCGTAAAATGTGCCAAGAAAGATACGTGTGTTACAACAAACAAACGGCATGGATGCGCTAACATAGAATTGCACATGGCAAACACAGTGCAGATTGTTATTCCAGGATCAGAGAGGGCAGATGTGGGTCAGGCTGTTAATGTTATCGATGTTAAGGACCTGTCATGAAATGTCATTTAATGGACTTCAATTACATTGTGATTATGATATTGGGGAAAAGAGAGAAGACGGAGAAGACTGGGGAACATGGCTGATTAGACTGGGTGGAGGGACAGTGATATTCCCCATTTACCAGTATTGGAATGTTACTCTTTATTACTCATATGAAGAACAGATTCAAGAATACATCTACAATGAGAAATTAGCAGAGACAATATTAATGAAATGTGTTTATGCAATATAAAATACAGGAACAAAATGAATTTCTGCACCCACCTTTATATGCAAAGTACAAAGACATAAGGTTGTTAAAATACACTCCTGATTTTGAGCCATATAAATTGAAACGTGATTTACATAACTAGGAAAGTGGTATGCAAACTTTATCAATCATTATTTGACCCACAGCTAAGATCGAGATTACACCTCTGTCAGTGAATCCCTCACTGAGATTCTCTGGCCTAGTCTCTCATACAGTATCGGTGTGGGCGGGCGGGGGGGGGGGGGGGTGTCGTGGATGCGGGGTGGTGGTTATTATTTCCTGCTGCTCTTGGCAGAGTCTATTTAAAACCTCTGCTTTCTCCATGGAACCAATCTATTGGCCTAATGGGTTTTGTTTAGCTGTCAGTGACCCAGCTCTGTGATATTGTTGGAAATAAATAATTTCGGATGACAGCCAGTACCAGCACAGTGCTGACAGTGCATGGAGCCCAGACAAAGGGCTTGCCGTCCAGAGGAATTTCTAAATAAAGCTTCTAACTTCTGTCTGTTCATATTTATTTATCGTAATGCAGTCTTCTGATTTATCTGACTTTACCCTCATCTACCACCTCTTCTACTCACATTCAGTCAGTATCTCCCCTTTCAATCCTCTCTGATTATCTCCCTTCACATGCTTTCTCTCTGTTTATTTCTCTCTCACACAATCTCTCTTAACACACTCTCTCTATCTCCAATTGTGCAGTTAGAGAGATTGTGACTCCACGATGGTCTGAATGGCCTCCTTCCATGCCATAATAATTAACGTTCTCTGACCCACAATGATACTTCCTGGACAGACATGCTGGTCCGGTAACAGGTACAGTGCACAATCACCCATTCTCTTTTCCTGCTCTTTTCTGGTGTACAACTGCCTTGAAATGTCTGTTCAAACAAAACAGACTGAATGAACTTCGAGCAGTCGAGAATACGTTCATGACAGTGTATTTCAATCAGGATTTTATGAAGGATGAGATTCCAGAATAACATAAGCAATGAATTAAAAACAGGGTAACACAAGAATTGGCAGCTGAGTACAACATATGGTTCCAATTAGGTCTCATGGTATTACCAATAGATTATCAATACAGAAAAATCAGCTCCTGTTCTGTGGATCCAAGTTGAATCCCGCCACCGCAGACGGTGGAAATTCAATTCAATAATGTAAAAAATATCCCTGGAATTAAGAATCTTCTGATGAGAATGAAGTCATTGCTGACTGTCAGATAAATCTATCTGGTTCACTAATATCCTGCAATGAAGGAATCTTCCGTCCTCACCTGGTCTGGCTGACATATAACTCCAGACCCAAAGCAATGTCATTGACTCGCAATCGCCCTCTGAAACGGTCTAATGAGTCATTCAGTTGTTCCAATCGCTACAATGTTTCAAACAAGTGAAACTGGATGCACCACCTGGCATTGAAATGGGCACCGGAAAAGTCAACATTAGAAACATCACTATAGAATCTGCAAAGTCTTCCTTACTAATATCTGAAGTCTAGTGCCAACATTGGAACAACTGCCTTACAGACTAGTTGAGCAACAGCCTGACATCGTCATACTCACGGAATCATACCTTACAGAAATAACAGAAATTAAACATGGACAAAGGAGTCCCTCACTGATTACCACGTAACGTCGTTCCTCAGTTGAATCAGTCCTCCTCCATGTTAAACAACACTTGGAGAAAGCATTGAATGCGGCAAGGGCACAAAGTGTATTCTGGTTGGGGGATTTCAAAGTCGACTTATAAGAGTGGTTTGGCAGCAGTACTACTAATCATGCTGGTCGGCTCCTAAGGACATAGCTACTAGATTGGGTCTGCAGAAGGTGGTGACGGAATGAACGAGAAGGTAAAAAAGCATACCTGACCTCATCCTTACCAATCTACCAACTGCAGATGTATCTGTCCATGACAGTATCGGTAAAAGTGACCACCACACTGTCCTTGTGGAGACGATGTCTATTGTCTCCATAAACTCTATCGTGTTGTGTGGCACTATCACCAAGCTAAATGGCACAGACTTTTAGCAGATCTAGCAACACAACTGTCCGCCCATAAGACAATGTTGACCATCAATAGCAGCAGAACTATTCTCCAGCACAATCAGTAACGTCACGGCCCAGCATGTCCCCCACTAAACCATTACCATCAATCCAGAGGATTAACCCTGGTTCAATGGAGAATGCAAGAGGGCATGCCAGGAGCAGAACCAGGAATATATAAAGATAAAATGCTCATCTGCTGAAGCTTCCAAACAGAAATACTTGCGTGCCTAATAGCATAAACAACAAGGGACAGACAGAGCTTAGCGATCACAGAACCAATGCATCAGAATTAAGCTCTGCAGTCCTGCTAATCCGATCGTGAATGGTGGAGGACGATTAAACAACTCACCGGAGTAGGAGTCTCCACAAATTTCCCCAACCTCAATGATGGGAGAGCCCAGCTCATCAGTGCAAAATATAAGGCTGAAGCTTTCGTTGTAATCTTCAGTCAGAAGTTTTGAGCGAATGATCCAATTCGGCCTCCTCCAGTGGTCCCTATCATTACAGATAACGGACTTCAGCAAATTCGACTAACTGATATCAAGAAACGGTTGAAGGCACTGGATACTGCCACGGCTATGGGCCCTGATAACATGCCGGCAATAGTCCTGAAGACTTGTACTCCAGAACATCCCGCTCCCCTAGCCAAGCTGTTCCAGTCTGTTTACAAAACGATAATGGGGAAAAAACCGCTCAAATATGTTCTGTGCATAAAACGCAGGACATCTTTGAACCGTCCAAATACCGCCTAATCAGTCTACTCTCCATCATCAGTAAAATGATGGAAGGTGTCATCAACAGTGTTATCGAGCAGAACCTGCTCAAAAATAACCTGCTCAGGGACGCCCATTTTGTGTTCCACCAGGGTCACTCAGCTCCTGAACTCGTCACAGCCTTGGTTCAAATATCGAAAAAGGAACTGAATTCCAGCCTTGACACCAAGGCTGCATTCTGCAAAAGTGGCATCAAGGACCCCAAGCAAAAACGGTTTCGCGGGCCAACACTCCATTATTGAGTCATACCTGACAGATAGGAAGATGGCCATTGTTTTTCGAGGTCAGTCATCTCAGCTCCAGAACATCTCCACAGTAGTCCCTTAGGCTAATGTCCTCAGTCGAAACATCTTCAGCTGCTTGAACAATGACCTTCCTTCCATCATAAGGTCAGAAGTGGGGATATTCAAGAATGACTGCACAATGTTCAGCACCATTCGCAAATGCTCAGATACAGAAGCAGTCCATGCCCATAGCAACAATATCTGGGCAATATCCAGGCTTGGGCTGGTAAGTGGCAAGTAACAGTTGCGCCACATAAATTCAGACAATGACAGTCATCAATAAGAAACAAGATAACCACTTTGTATTCAGCAGCATTATCATCACTAAACTCCCCCACTATCAATATCCTGGGGGGTTGGGGGTTTCATTGACCAGAATCTCAACTGGGCTCGCCACATGAATGTAAGACCAGATCAGAGGCTAGGAATCCTGCACGAGAAACTCGCCTCCTGACTCCCCAACGCCTGACTATCACCTACAAGGCACAAGTCAGGAATGAGATGGAATATTCTCACTCGCCTGAATGGGTGCAGGCCCAACAACACTAAAGAAGCTTGACATAATCCAGGACAAAACAGCCCATTTGATTTGCACCACATCCACAAGCATTCACTCCCTTCACCATGGTCACTCAGGAGCAGCAGTATGCACTATCTACAAGACACAATGGAGAAATTCCCCAAAGATCCTCAGACAGCTCCTTCCAATCTCTCGAACTCTTCCATCTGGAAAGACAAGGGCAATAGACTTTTGGGAACACCACCACCTTCAAGTTCCCCTCCAAACGAGTCAACATCCTGATTTGGAACTGTATTGCCGTTCCTTCTCTGTTGTTGTGTGAAAACCCTGGAATTCCCTCTTTAATCACTAGTGGGCCACCGCACAGCAGGTAGATTGCAGCAGTTCGAGAAGGCACCACCTTCTCAAGGGCAACTGGGTATGGGCAAGAAATGTGGGCGGTTTCATCCACCGATGCCCACAGAAAAAAAGAACTTTTTAATGAATAGTTCGAAGTTGAGCATCTCGATGGGACAGGTTATCTGATTTGAACACGAACAGGAAAGCAGTGTTTCTAATATTGAACATTTTAGACGTTTCAGTTATTAGAAGAGTGTTCAGTATTCGATGACACATTGTTGCTGAGTGCTGTGGTAAATTGCACCTGTTTTGCTTAAATCAACAATACTGGTGTATCAGGATCAATCCTTCGAAATACCAGATAGAAAATGACAATCATCGTGGAGAGAATGTCCTCCCGCCAGATGAGACTCACTGATAGCATCTCATATTCAAAATATTAATGGAGTCCTGGCTGACACTTAATTTTCTTACCGTCCATATCACAGGGGTTAACATTGACCAGAACGTGAAGTCAAATCGACATACAAATACAGGGTTACAAGAGCAGGTCAGAGACTTACAAGTCTTTACTGAATAATAGATCCTATGACCGAAACAAAATGAGGTATAGCAATAGATTTAGGCCATTCAGCCCATTCCTTCATTCTGATACTGTGCCATTTTGTCATTGTCTCTATGAAAAGTGGCAATATTTTCTACACACTGACTGTAGTATCAATCATTGCAGTAATCCATTAGTTTCAATCAGACGCCGCCCCCCCCACCACCACCACCCACAATTCCTCTACATTCCATCGTGTACACACACTGCCGCTTTTATGACAAGCCACCGTCCCCAGGATGGATCACCTCCAACACCAGCAGATCTTTCCCCAGAGATGGTGTCCAAAACAGCTCACAATTGTCCAAATGCCGTCTGTCCATAGCCCATTACATTCTCAGCAGTATGTCTCCTGTCTTGCATTCTTGCTCTCTTGAAATGAATGCAAACATTGTTTTTGCTTTCCTAACTGCCAACTGAACATGCACATTAACCATAAGAGAGGACGAGTGCTTCAAAATCCTTTTGTGCTTCAGATTTAATGGATCCTATTAGAACATTGTGTCTCCTCTATTCCGCCTACCAAAGTGCATATTCTCACACGTTCCTATAATTGCGTTCCATCGGCCACGTGTTTTCCCACAGTCCTAAACTGTTCAAGCTTTTCTCCAGCTTCCCCACTTCCTCAATATCATCTGCAAACTTAGCAAAACTGCCCTCAAGTCCTTTGTTCAGATTGTTCTTATATAATACATTTCCTGGCTCCCTAAGGACCGCCCACCATCTACAAGGCACAACACTCAAGGTGCTTGACTCCATTCAGGTTGAAGCAGTGGCTTGACTTGAATTACACCTGTAAAGTCTTCACTCCCTGCACCACTGACTCTCAGTAGAAGCACACCGTACCCCGTTTTGTTGTGAGTTTACTTCATTGTGGCACACAATCCCAGTCCATTGATGTCACTCAGTCTCAACACGAACTGAGTTGTGCTCACACCAACCATGTCACTGTGTATTGATGACAATGGAGGGAGGTCGGCGAGGGGATGTCTATGATAAATAACTGTGTGACTGCCAGGCTGAAACCTGCCCCGACAGCCTCGGATGTGCCTGTGCCCGCTGTCACCGCTGCAGGCATGATCAGTCTTCCTGCAGGTCAAGTCATGGAAAGCAACGGGCCTGGATAGTGTTCCTGGCTGAGCACTCAGATCCTGGGAAGACCAACTGGAAGAGGTATTCATTTACAATTTCAATCATTCCCTCCCACAAGCTGAAGTCCCAACCTGCTTCAAGAAGACCAACATCAACCTTGTAAGTGAGAAAGCTCATGCTTTAATGACTTAATGATTACCGCCCAGTGGCTCTAACCTCAATAAACATGGAGTGATTTAAAAGGTTGGTTATGGCCCACATCACCTCCAATCTCCCAGCCTGACTTCATCCCCTATAATATGACGACTGATGTAACAAGTCCACACCAGATGCCATATCCCGAGCCCTGCACACATCCCTCGGACATCTGGACAACAAAGACACCAAAACCAGACTCTTGCTCATTGACGACAGCTCCACCTTAAACACCATTATCCTCACCAGACTGATCTCATAATTCTGTGACCTTAGTCATGGCTCCACCCTCTGCAACTGGATCCCCCCGGTTTCTGAACCACAGACCCCAATTAGTGAAGTTAGGTATCTGCTCCTCCGCCACAATAACACTCAACACTGGTGCTCCTGGATCATGTGTCCTCAGCCCCCTACTGTACTCCCTGTACACACACGGCTGTGTCCGCAGCACCCTACTGTACTCCCTGTACACACATGGCACTGTCCCTCAGCCATCCACTGTACGCCCTGTACACACACGGCTGTGTCCTCAGCCCCCTACTGTACTCCCTGTACACACATGGCTGTGTCCTCAACCCCCTACTGTACTCCCTGTACACACATGGCTGTGTCCTCAGCAGCCTACTGTACTCCCTGTAATCCCATGGCTGTGCCTTCAGCCCCCTACTGTACTCCCTATACACCCACGGCTGTGCCTTCAGCCCCTTACTGTACTCCCTGTACTCTCATGGCTGTGCCTTCAGCCCCCTACTGTACTCCCTGTACACCCACGTCTGTGTCCTCAGCCCCCTATTGTACACCCTGTGCATCCATGGCTGTGTCTTCAGTCCCCTACTGTACTCCCTGTGCATCCACAGCTGTGCCCTCATCCCTCTACTGTACTCCCTATACACCCACGGCTGTGTCCTCAGCCCCCTACTGTATTCCCCATACACCCACGGATGTGTCCTCAGTCCCCTACTGTACTCCCTGTGCATCCACGGCTGTGCCCTCAGCCGTCTACTGTACTCCCGGTACTCCCATGGCTGTGTCCTCAGCCCCCTACTGTACTCCCGGTACTCCCATGGCTGTGTCCTCAGCCCCCTACTGTACTCCCGGTACTCCCATGGCTGTGTCCTCAGTCCCCTACTGTACTCCCTGTGCATCCACGGTTGTGCCCTCAGCCCTCTACTGTACTCCCGGTACTCCCATGGCTGTGTCCTCAGCCCCCTACTGTACTCCCGGTACTCCCATGGCTGTGTCCTCAGTCCCCTACTGTTCTCCCTGTGCATCCACGGTTGTGCCCTCAGCCCTCTACTGTACTCCCGGTACTCCCATGGCTATGTCCTCAGCCCACTAATGTACTCCCTGTACACCCACGGCTTTGTCCTCAGCCCACTAATGTACTCCCTGTACACGCATGGCTGTGCCCTCAGCCCCTTACTGTACTCCCTGTAAACCCACGGCTGTGTCCTCAGTCCCCTACTGTTCTCCCTGTGCACCCACGGCTGTGGCCTCAGCCCTCTACTGTACTCCCGGTACACCCATGGCTATGTCCTCAGTCCCCTATGTACTCCCTGAACACCCACGGCTGTGCCCTCAGCCCCCTACAGTACTCCCTGTCTCCCATGGCTGTGCCCTCAGCCCCCTACTGTACTCCCTGTACACACACGGCTGCGTCCTCAGCCCCCTACTGTACTCCCTGTACACACGCGACTGTGTCCTCAGCCCCCTACTGTACTACCTGTACACCCACCGCTGTGCCCTCAGCCCTCTACTGTACTCCCATGGCTCTGTCCTCAGCCTCATACTATACTCCCTGTACACTCACGGCTGCGTCCTAAGCCCCCAACTGTACTCCCTGTATTCCCATGGCTGTGCCCTCAGCCCCCTACTGTACTTCCTGTACACCCACGGCTGTGGGCTCAGCCCCCTACTGTACTCCCTGTACACCCATGGCTGTGCCCTCAGCCCCCGACTGTACTCCCTGTACTCCCATGGCTGTGTCCTCAGCCCCCAACTGCACTCACTGTATTCCCATGGCTGTGCCCACAGCCCCCTACTGTACTTCCTGTACACCCACGGCTGTGGGCTCAGTCCCGCTACTGTACTCCCTGTGCATCCACGGCTATGCCCTCAGATCTCTACTGCACTCCTGGTACACCCATGGCTGTGTCCTCAGCCCCCTCCTGTACTCCCTGTACACCCACGGATGTGTCCTCAGTCCCCTACTGTACTCTCTGTACACCAACGGCTGTGCCCTCAGCCCCTACTGTACTCCCTGTCTCCCACGGCTGTGTCCTCAGCCCCCTACTGTACTTCCTGTACACCCACGGCTGTGTCCTCAGTCCCCTACTGTACTCCCTGTACACCCACAGCTGTGTCCTCAGTCCCCTACTGTACTCTCTGTACACCAACGACTGTGTCCTCAGTCCCCTACTGTACTCCTTGTCTCCCACCGCTGTGTCCTCAGCCCCCTACTGTACTCCCTGTACACCCACGGCTGTGTCCTCAGTCCCCTACTGTACTCCCTGTACACCCACGGCTGTGTCCTCAGTCCACTACTGTACTCTCTGTATACCCACGGATGTGTCCCTCATCCCCCTACTGTACTCCCTGTACACCCACGGCTGTGTCCCTCAGCCCCCTACTGTACTCCCTGTACACCCACGGCTGTGTCCTCAGTCCACTACTGTACTCCCTGTCTCCCACGCCTGTGCCCTCAGCCCCCAACTGTACTCCCTGTATTCCCATGGCTGTGCCCTCAGCCTCATACTATACTCCCTGTACACCCACGGCTGTGGGCTCAGCCTCATAATGTACTCCCTGTACACCCATGGCTGTGTCCTCATCCGCCTACTGTACTCCCTGTACACCCATGGCTGTGTCCTCAGCTCCGTACTGTACTCTCTATGCACCCATGGCTGTGTCCTCAGCCCCTACTGTACTGCCTGTACTCCCATGGCTGTGCCCTCAGCCCCCTACTGTACTCCCTGTACACCCACGGCTGTGCCCTCAGCCCCCTACTGTACTCCCTGTACTCCCACGGCTGTGCCCTCAGCCCCCTACTGTACTCGCTGTACACACATGGCTATGTCCTCAGCCCCTACTGTACTCCTGTACTACCATGGCTGTGTCCTCAGCCCCTACTGTACTCCTGTACTCCCATGGCTGTGTCCTCAGCCCTCTACTGTACTCCCTGTACACTCACGGCTGTGTCCTCAGTCCTCTACTGTACTCCCTGTACACTCACGGCTGTGTCCTCAGCCCCCTTCTGTACTCCCTGTACACATGCAGCTGTGTTGCCAAATTCTAAACAACGCCAGCTACAAGTTCGCTAATGACATCACCAAATCAGGAGGGATATCAATCAACGATGAGTCAGAATACGGAAAGGAGATCGAGGACTTGGTGGCATGGTGTAATGATAATAACTCTCAAATTCGGCAATAGTAAGGAACTGATCATTGACTTCAAAAAGAATGGAGAGGAACACGCCATCATCTACAACAATGGTTGAGGAAGCGCAGAGCATCAGATTCCTCGGAGTGATGATAACTGACAACCTACCCTGGATTGCTCATATAGGTGTGACAGTCAAGAAGGCTCAACAACGTCTCTCCTTCCTCACTTGACTCAGGATGTTTAGCATGTACTACTTCTACAGATGCACTATTGTGAACGGACTGTCAGGGTGCGTCGTGGCCTGGTACTGCAACACTCTGCCCAGGACCATAGGAAAAAACAGAAGATTGTGTTCACAGCCCAGACTATGACGGGCTCCAATCTCCCAACCATTGACTCTATTTACAAGGCTCGTTGCCGTAGAAAGGCTGCTAACATCTATCCAAGATCACTGAGGAAAGGGAGAGAGGAAATAGCTGGGGCATTAACAGATATCTTTGTAGCATCCTTGAACACAACTGAGGTCCTGTAGCTTAAAAATGCTTTGCTGGAAAAGTGTAGCAGGTAAGGCTGCATCAAATGAGATGGAGAATCGATGTTTCGGACATAAGCCCTTCATCAGGACTGGAAAGTTTCTAATCCCCTTGTTTTAAAAGGGTGGCATGAATAATCCAGTTAATTATAGACCAGTGAGCTTGTCATCAGGGATAGGGAAGTTGCTCGAGAAGATACTGAGGAATAGGATTTATTCTCATTTGAATGAAAATGGTCTTATTAATGAGAGGCAACATGGTTAATGCTGGGAAGGTCATGCCTTACCAACTTAATCGAGCTCTTTGAGGAAGTGACCTATCACATGCCTGTGAAGATCTCCCACAACCTCTTCCATCAGGCGAAAAGGTTCATAAGCTTGAAAACTCAGATCAGCTAGTTCAGTAACAGCTTCTTCCCGGCTGTTATTAGACTGATGAATGGATTCTTTAATCTCAGATAATGCTGATCTTGTACATGTTGATCTCGCCTAGCGAACACCCTGTGCAGCGTAACCTATCTGCCTCCCAGACATGTTTTACAGCCATTGTTCTGTACATCATTGCTTACTATGATCTGTCTGGACATCTTGGTACAGGTCAAAATAAACCCTCACCTCCCTCCTCCCAGCTCCCACCAGTGTTCACTCCCAGATCACTCTGGTCCTTCCCCCCAGCACCTCCAATTCCCCACCCCCAGGTCCCTGTGTGCTTTGTATCTCACTTCCCTGCTCCCTGCCCATGTGACTGCTAATTTCCTTGTTTTGTTTCCATTCTCTCTTTCACTGACTGTCCATCTGTTTCCCTCGCTGCGTTCTCTCTCTCTCTGCTTCCCTTTGTTTCTGCCTCTTTCTCCTTCGTTGTGACAGTGATGGCTTCTCTCTTCGTTTGAAGCAGGTGATGGCTCATTGGTTCGGTGTTGGCGATACAATTAACTCAACTAGGATTTGGTATCGTGGACAGAATTTAAATTTATTGGTTAAATTTAAATTGTTGTCAAAACAGCAACCAGAATGTGGGTATCCATTTAACAGCCAGTTGTTACATCTAACTATTTTGGAACAGCCCGTCTCCCAGTGCTCTCTATACTGGCAACTCAAAGCATTCTATTCGGGTGCATAATGGACTTACATGGTAACTACTCTGCCCAGGACCATACGAAACTACAGACGGGTGTGTGAACAGCCCAGACCATCACAGAAGATAGCCTTCCATTCATTTATACTTGTCATTGTCGCAGAAAGGCTGGCAACATCAAAGATCTCTCCCAAAACAGTAATGATCTCCTACAACCTCTTCCAACAGGGAGGAGACACAGAGGCTTGAAAACATGGACCAATATGCTCAGGAACACTTCCTTCCCTCCCATTATTAGACTGACGAATTAACATCTCTAACTTTTCATATAATATCAATCTTGCTAAGATCGATCTTGCTTTTCCCACTTCCTGTGAAGGTGTAACCTTGTATGCCTCACTCTAAGTACCCTATGATCTCTGCTTTCTTATTTACTACCATCTGCCTGCACTCTTTGCAAAAGAACCTTTCCATTGTACATTTGATGAAATTAAATCAAATCAAATCAGATCAAACCGTGGACTGCAGTGGCTCACGGTCTTCTCAAGAGCAACTGGGAAAGTAGACTAATGCTGGCAGTCAGAGATACCCATATCCCATGAATGAATATAAGAAGATGACCACTCTCAGGGAAGACAGGGGTGTCAAATCGCTTTAAACATGATCTTAGATTAATACAGGTTTCCCTCGCTATCTGTATGTAGAGTGTTCCTACGATATGGTGTAAAGAGCAGTAGCACTAATTTGTATGGGAAAAAATTCGCCTTTCTTCGTAAAAGTGAAAATCCTCTTCGGATTTCTTTTGGTTAGCAAACCAAGGGTCTGATGGAGGTCATTCGG
Organism: Chiloscyllium punctatum; assembly: GCF_047496795.1. Classification (NCBI taxonomy): domain Eukaryota; kingdom Metazoa; phylum Chordata; class Chondrichthyes; order Orectolobiformes; family Hemiscylliidae; genus Chiloscyllium; species Chiloscyllium punctatum. The sequence continues at coordinate 31,678,628 of NC_092766.1, read as the reverse complement.
AAAGGGAAGTGGCGAAAAGCGAACTTTTGAAAAGCGGGGGATACCTGTAATTACAAGGGTATGATATTCAGGAAGATGGGATAAGCGAGAAATAAATGAGGTGAATCTCACATTTTATTTCCAGCCCAGCTGATCATCATTCTCTTTGTTTGCTCTTTTTTCTTCTATGTCTCTTTCTCTATTGATTCCTTCTCCCCTTCAAAGCAGACTTCCCTGTCAATGGTATCAATCACCTCCTTTTCCAGCTGCTTTCTGTTCAGGAAAGTTTCCCAGCACTTTCTGTTCATTTCTTTGCATTTCATTCTATAATTTCAGATTTTCAGTATCTTCCTTTATTTGATTTCACCTTCATGTTTGTTATTTCGTGGGATGTTGGCATCTCTGCCATGGGCAGCATTTGGTGACCATCATAATTGCCCTGATTGTGAGGCCATTCCACAAGCCAATATAAAGTCAAGCACATTGTCATGGGGCCGAAGTCTCACTTAACCCACACCGGGTAATAATATTAGATTTTTTTTATCGAAGGTGATCAGTAAAACAGGAAGGTTTTCAGACAAAGTGTTGGTTTTGTGGTTGTTTTCGTGAAAATCACTTTTATTCCAATTCTTATCATTTTGTATTGAAGTTCTGTCATCAGCTGTGGTAGGACGTGAAACAAATCACTTGAAACAATATCTTTCGTTTAATAGGCTTTGCTTCTGAAATGCATCCAGCGACATTCCTACATTCATACAATGTCCTAATCATGAAGTAATGTTCGATACAAGAACAATTCTGTGATTGAAATATTTGTAATTGGAAAAGTGGTCAGCAGAGAGCTTGAAATATTATGTCTGAATTTTACCAACGTGCAGCCAATGGTTTGTTCAGCAACAGCACTGACACAGAGAGGAAGATTGGGGACATTAGGAGCTGGTAGTGGACAGGTTTGGTAACAGAGATAACACGATACATAAATCAGTTCAGTGCAAAAAGGGATCTCGAGGTTGTGCACAGTCTTGTTCGCAGATGTTTGTGAGGGAGTGGTCTGCAATTCATGGGTAATGAAAGGAGACTGCAATTGAACTGAAGACAATAGTTTCTCTCACTGACAAATACAGATAACAGAATTTGTAACGAGAATAGATTGGTGACTCTAGCCAGGGAGTGCAGGAATCCCCTGTGGCCATTCTTCTCGAAAACAAATAGACCATTTTGGATTGTTGGGGGCGATGACCGCTCAGGGGAAAGCAGCAGTAGCCAGGTCGGTGGTACTACCACTGGCTCTGGGGCACAGCGGGAAAGGGTAAAGGTAAACAGGAGGTTCGAGATAGGAGGGTCGATTGTTAAAGAGGGACAGATCGGAGATTATGTGGCCACAAACGGGAATCCAGGATGGTGGGTTACCTCCCAGGTGCTAGGGTCCAGGATGTCTCCAAGTGGCTGCAGAACATTCTCAATGGGGAGGTTGATCAGCCAGAAATCATTATGCACGTTGGCACAAAAGATACCCGTAGAAATAGGGACGAGGCCCGGCAGAGTGATTGCAGAGCGCGACGAGAAACATTTTTTTTAAAAAAACCTTGACAGTGGTAACCTCCTGACAGGGAGATTACCGTCTGAGACTTGCACTGAAGGGGGCACCAATATGTTGGTGGCCAGTTTTGCTGTTGTTACAAGGGAATGTTTAAAATAGATTGGCAGGAGGTGGAATGCTCAGGAGCAGGGAAGCAAGTGCGAGGCTGAAAGGAGATACAGTAAACCGAAATCAGTAAGATTAAACTGGAAAACGACAAAGAGAAAGTACAGCCTTTTGGATTAAATTGTATCTATTTCAAAGCAAAAAGGCTCCAGGTAAGGCTAATGAACTCAGGGCATGGATAGATCGGTGGGACCGGTATATTCTAGCCATTACACAAACATGGCGAAGTGATGGATAGGACTGACAGCTTAATGTGCCAGGTTACATGTGCTTTAAACAAGACAGAGATGGTGGAAGGAGGGGAGGGGAGTTGCACTTCTGATTAAGGGGAGTACAACAGCAGTAATCAGAGATAAAATAACTGATGGATCACCCAGTGAGGCTTTGTGGGTGGAGGTAAGAAATAGGAAGGGGATGGTGACGTCATTGGGGTTGTACTATCTGCCCCCAAATAGTCAACAGGAATGAGAGTAACAAATATGCAGGGAGAGAAGGGAGACCTGCAGGAGCAATAGGGTTATCCTAATAGGTGATTTCTTTTTCTAACATGGACTGGAACTGCCTGAGCGTTAAGGGATTTGATGAGATAAAATCTGTAAATGCGTCAGGAAAGTTTCCTCAAGCAGTATATAGAGTGTCCTACTCGGGAAGGGGCAAAATTCAAAATTTCCTTAGGAAATAGGCCAGGACAGGTGACTGAGTTAATAGTGGGGGAGCACTTTGGGACAGTAACCACAGTTATATTAATCTTCAAATAGTTATGGAGAGGGACAAAGCCAGTCCACAGATTCATGTACAAGCAGCTTGGATCAAGGGAACCCCTGGATGTATATAAGAGATACAGGAATTTATGAAAGAAGGATATCAGTAGGGTGAAAAGGGGGCAATAAGGAGGCTTGGCCGAGAAGATTAGGATGAATCCACAAAAGTACTTTAAATATATTAAAAGAAAAAGCAATAGCTCCAGAGAAAATAAAACCCCTCAAAGATCAAAGTGGACAAGTACGTGTGAAACGATAAGAGATGGGTGAAGTCCTCAACGAATATTTCTACTCTACGGTTACCGTGGAGAAATGCATGAATACTGGGAAATTGAGGAATTTAGCCGTGATATCTTAGGGACAATCAATATCAAAGTAGAGAAGATTTTGGACGCAATTTCTCTTTAATGCCCAATACTTTGCAGCCCTCGACTCTCAGATGTGTCAAAATCCATTGACACCCACTCGCACCCCCCAAACATTTCAGTGATGTAGCCTCCCCTAACTGTCTGGTCCCAACCCTCACTACCATCTGAGAGAAGGAAACGCTCCCACACATATACCTTGGCCAATTGATATGAACAAAAGATATGAACACACCATCAGAGTGATTGGCCCTGATATCATGGCAGTAATTGACTGAGCAAGGTGTCAAGGAGACTGAACAAAATTGAACTTGATGGGAATCAGTTGTAAACTCCCCACTGGTTGGATCATTCCGAACACAATGGGGCTGGTGGACATCAATCCTCTCAGTCCCTGGGTATCTCTGTGGGCAATCGCAGGATAGCTTCTTCGGCACAAACATCGTCAGATGCTTGATCAATGTCTTTCCCTCTGTCATACGGTCAGAGGTGGGGATGTTCTGTGAAGATTATATAATGTTCAGAACAATGAGTCACCTCCTAAGGTACTAAAGTATCAAATCTGGACAACATTCAAGCTTGTGCTGTTAATGTATAGGTAACATTAATCAAAAGTACTGCTGGGCACTAAACATCTCCACGGTTAAAAAGAAGGAACCCTTACTGCAACTCTAGCTGGTTTCACAGTAATATAAGAAAGCCATTCTGCCCTTCAAAACTATTGGATAAAAACAGGTGGACCACATTTCCTCTCTCCTGCCTATTCCACAATAAGACAATTAAAAAAATACAGCAGCTTTGAATCCAAAATACACACGCAGGAGACTGGAAGAACAGAATAATCAAGGCAGCGTCAAGAAGTTGAGAAGTTAACGCCTAGGATATAACTCTTCATCACCCCTGGGGTTAGGAGAAAAGGGGTCTATAGATAAAGGGGCGGGTGAAGGAGGAGGAGGCAGAGTGGCGAGATGGGCATAAGTGAACACAGATAAAGGGTATCAGCCGGTTGGTGATGGTGGGACTGAATCCAGTTTGTAGCTGGATCAAGTGTTGATCAGAGGAAGGCAAGGAGGGGAAACGTGGGAAGGGGATCATAGGATTAGAAGGAAGGGTATTTGAAATTGGAGAATTCAATGTTGAGTCCCCGGGGTGCAGGTTGCACAAGTGACATATGAGATCTTGTTGCTCCAGTTTTTGGTTTGGTTCGTTGTGGCAATGGAGGAGGCCAAGGATGGCCATGTCAGAAAGGGATTGGCGGGGGAGGGCGGGGGAGAGAATTGAAATACGAAGTGATTGGGAGATCAGGTCAGCCCTTAGAAGCCTGACTGCAATACTCTCAAATCATTCACTTCATTTACATTTGGTCTTCCTGATGCAGTGAGACCACATCGGGTGCACCAGATGCAGTAAACTAAGTTTGGATCCCACCACCTGGCACATCTCCTACAAAACTGTCCCCGTCGTTATCGTGCCACACTCCACACCAATCTCCCCCATAACCCCCAGGTACCTTCTCCTGCAACCGCAAAAGATGCATCACCTGCTGGCACACCACCTCCTCCACCTCCTTATAGGGCTTCAAACAGTACTTGCAGGTTAGACAGAGGTTCACCTGCCTTTCTTCCAACTGAGCTTACTGCATCAGATGCTCCCGATGTGGTCTTTTCTACATTGGGGAGACCGAACATAAACTAAGTGCACATTTCACCGTGCATCACAGCCGGGCCTGCAGGGGCCAACTTGACCTCCCAGTCACCGCCCATTTGAATTCCCCTTCCCACTCCCTTTCCGACATAATCACTCCTGGCCTCCTCTGTTGCCTTGGTGAGGCAGACCGCAAATTTGAGGAACAACAGCTCATCTGCCTGGCAAGCCTACCACCTGGAAGATGTAACATTGAGTTCTCCAGTTTGAAATAACCTTACTACCCATCTCCTTACTCCATTTTCTGCCCATACTCCTCCCTTCCATTCCACCTAACGACTCCGCCTTACAGCTCCCAACTGGATTCATCCCTCCCATCGCCCAACCAGGTTGCATCCATCACCTGTGTCCACGTAGCCGTACCTCACCATCCCGCTGCTCTCCCCATCCCATCCACTCCCTTCCCTCTTTATCTGCAGCTCCCACTACCTCCCACTCCCAGTCCTGAAGAACTGTTTTACCTTAAATTTTGACTTACATACCTCATGATGCTGCTGTGTTCTTCCCTCCTCCTGTTTGTCTCCTATAATTCAGGAAGATAGAGTCGAGTCAGCACAACATGCTGGTAGGCAGGAACCATGGGTTGCCCATTGAAGTCCTTGAACCTCTGCCCTCAGGCCAGGAGTAAGACATTTTGTCCCTCGAGACACTGACTCATGATCAGAAGAGGCCATTCAGTCCCTCCTAACTGTTACACTGAAATACGAGGATGTCATTGATCCTGCAACATGTCAAACCAATGAGGCATAGACTGCAAACACAGACTGCTCCATGTTTTTCCTCCTGGCTCCATTGCTATTGGTGCACATTTGTTCTGTTAACATGGTTTGCTGACCATGAGGAGGGAAAGTGATTAGTTTGTACCAAGTCCCAAGGAGGCATCTTCCATCTTCGAGATATTACGGCTAGACCACACAGAGCATTCTTAAGCAGGCATCCCAGAGCATAACTTTGAAACTTGTGTCGGTAAGTGTACAATGAAAATTACCCGGAGTACTTTAACTCGGTTGACTACAGATTTTTAAACAGACAAGAACCTTATTCATAATATTACACAATGAAACACTGATGTGTTGTTTGTTTGCAATACTGTAGCCACCTGAACCCCACATCCCTGCCCCCACCAAAAAAAAACGTAATCAAGACGTTACGATGCTGATCTCTCCTCCACGAGAATAGGTATCAACCAATAGATTTCCAGTGGGCATATTTGCACTCCATTGCACAAGAAGTGTGGATTTGCCTGGGTATTTCTCTCGTTGCAATAAGGCAATTTTGTATCTTCAACACACAATGCGTTTCTGAACTGTTTTATAAATTCACAAACACATTAATACATTTGATTGGCTTCATTCAGTAAGTCTTACATTTTTTAAACTCTGTCCAAAGCCAAATGTGACATGTTGTCACAAAGCCGGTCCCTTTACAAGGTTTTCTTGTCCTTGATTTTCTTTTCCCAGAGACGTTATAAACGACCCAAGTTTCCAACATTCCTGAATTTTGAATGTTTCACCGGGGCCCCTTTTGTTTATACCGAACAGATAATTCCTCAGACAGAAGGCTTTCAAGTCTTTCACGTAAAACTGATACAATGAAGGGCGCGTGGCCAGCTCTCTGGTTGTGCAGGTCAGTTCAGTTCAGGGGTTAGTTGAGTAAGGGTCACTGTTGAAACGGGACGCTATCCCTCCCCTTCTGCCCTTCCGATTTTGTAACATGTAAGCGTTTTGAGTCATTTTTACTCTTTATACTTAGGGGTTTGGTTTTTTTGGGATTGTTGCATGTACTTTGGAACAGCATCCTTTAGTCGGGATAGCCTGTTGGGTTTGGATAGGATGAGTTGTTCGGTATTCTGTTTTCGGTTCATTTTGTTTCATTCCGTAATTTCGTAAATAAATGCTGTTTGTTCAAAACTCGGCAGTGGGACCAGCTAATTCCCTCATTGAATATGCACTGTACACTTACCTTCAAATACCACAGTTACGGTCTGGGTTACGTGCTTCAAAATATTTGAGGGGTCTGGCCTTGTCCTTAACAATGTGCAACAACCTTGTTCATTATAACCCAAGGATTAATGCGTCAGGGATGGAACGAATCTGATATTGGCTGGGAGGCAGAAAGGACTGGAGCCAGTGGCTGAGCAGACGTGAGGGGAGGACAGTAACATCTCCCAGTCAACCCTAATTCTTTCTCACAAATAGAATAAAATGCAATGCAGAGAGTTAGAACAGATGACATTTGGGCGATGGAATGCTGAACGACAATGTGAATAGAAAAGGCAATTTTAAACGTGATGGATAGAGTTATAATTTACAGATTGAGTATTCAATCATAGGCTGTACAGGTTGATAGGATAGCTTATCTTAACAGGATATTCAGAATTAAAAAACAGACACATAACAACATGAGTGGGGTTACAGGGAGTTACTGCAGAATAAGAGTGGGGATATTGCTCATTCAGAACTGGTATTGAGATAATAGTCTGAGTGACCACCACCTTTGTTGTAATTAATTTGTGAAATGTATTTAAATGCTTTCAGAGCATGTGGGGACAAGCTTATTAATAAAGGACACAAATGATGTCATCATCAATAATCTATTCCTGTTGTTTCATAAAGTGTGGAAGTGAGGACTGCAGATGCTGGAGATCAGAGCTTAAAAATGTGTTGCTGGAAAAGGGCTTATGCCTGAAGCGTCAATTCTCCTGCTCCATTGATGCTGCCTGACCTGCTGCACTTTTCCAGAAACACATTTTTTGTTTCAAAAAGTGTAGCTATCTCTAAAATGTCTTTCAAATCAAAATAAATGTGTTGAGATTCGAGCATTTAAGTGGACCTTGACAAAAAAAGTTATTTTTAGATCTTGAAGAAGAAACAGAATCCAGTTTAATCCGAGTGTCACCGGCACAAGTCACGGGAACAGGAATGGAGCAAATTGTTCAAATATAACATCTCGAACCATCCAGAAAAGCAACACATTAGAGATAATGGAAATCAGACATACAAGCACAAAATGGTCGAGACGTGCAACAGGTAAGGCAGGATATGGAGAGAGAAACAATGATAACGTATTGAGGCTGATATGAACCTGTTCTGAGCAAGTCATACTGGACTCAAGATAGTTAATTTTGTTTCTCTCTGTTCCAATGCTGCCAGAACTGCAGAGTTTATCTCCAACACTTTCAATTGGCATCATAACAGGCCACAGAGAGGAATGGTGGGTGGTTGCTTTTAAGAGTGAGGCATGTGACCAGCAGTGTTCCACAGAGGCTCATTTTGGGTTTTCATTGTTCGGTCATTTATGAAAATGATGTGGCTGACAATATAAAGAGCATGGTTCGTAAGTTTGCGGATGACACCAAAACCGGTGGCACAGTGGACAGTGAAGAAGCCTTTCTAAGATTACAAAAGGATCTTGATCAAATGGGTCAACAGGCTGACAAATAGCAGAGACAGTTCAATCTGGATGATTGCGAGGTGAAGACAATAGTGTCTGTTTGCCGCTGTCTGATGCACTGGGAATGGAATGATGTTATTCGCCATCTGCTGTGGTACAACACAAAAATGTCCTCCCTAATCTTTTCGAGGCCTTGCCGTCTCCCTTGTTACCCTCTTGCTCTAAACATATTTGTACAATATATTTAGTTTATTCTGAACCTTATCTGTCCATGCTCTCTCATGTCCCCTTTTTGCTTTCCTCATTTCTCTCTAAGTAATGTCCAACACGCTTTATATAGTTTAAGAGATTCGATTGATTAAAGTTGTCTATATCTAAATTAAGATTATCTTTTATTCTTGAGTAGAGCTTCAATACCTTTAGTCATCCACTGTTCCTTATTCTTACCAGAGTAACCCTTCACACTAACAAGAACATAATGCCTCTCAGTTCTCATTATCGTACCTTTGAATGTCTTCCACTCGTCACACGTTCTCTTCACCTGCTAAAAAACTCCTTCAATCAAACTTGGAAGGTCCTTGTCTCATGCCATTAAAGTTTATGGTACTCCAATTAAAAAGATAATATTAATGGAAGGCTTATCCTTTTCCATAACCATTCTGAAATGAATAGAATTATGTTCGCAACAGCCATCATATTCCCCCACTTTTACTTCGGTCACTTGCCCTGATATTGCACAAAATAAGGTCTAGTTTTGTTCCTCCTCTAGTAGGAGCAACCACATATTGCTAAAGAAAATTTTCTTGAACACATTTGACAAATTCTTCATCGTACAAACTTTTAACACGAAGGTAGTAGCAATCAAGTTTTGGAAATTTAATATCCCCCCATTATTACAATCTTATTAAGTTTACATATATCTGAGATCTCCCTACATATTTGTTCTTAATTTCTTCCTTACTATTGGGGAGCATAGAGTACAATTCCATCAACGTGTTCATTTCTTTCTGACTTTTAATTTCTACCAATATATTTGCACTGGACGATTTGTCACAAACGAACACTTCGCACAGTCTCTTCGAAGTGTTCTTTACTTTCTTATCTTAAATTTCTAACCATATATTATAAATGAACGCATTTTTAGTAATATCTCCCCAAGTTAGAGCAATAATTTATTCCTTAATCAAAATTGACAGTCTTGCCCCCCACTGCTCCCCCACCCCATGTCTCCTTTTCTGTCCTTTCTGTAGCATCTAACACCTGGAAGATTGAAGTACCACACTGAGAACAAAAAACATTGAACATAGAACAAAACAGCGCAGAATCCCCCATTCGGCCCTCTATGATGCGCCGACCTTTGAAGTATTCTCAGCTCGTCCCCTACACTATCCCAAAGTCATCCCTGTGCTTATCTCAGGATGGTTTAAATCCCCCTAATGTGGCTGAGTTGACTACATTAGCAGGTAGGGCATTCCAAGCCCTTACATCGCTCTGTGAAACAAACCTGCCTCTGACATCTGTCTGAAATCTATCACCCCTCAATTTGTAGCTATGCCCCCTCATATAGGCTGGCATCAACATCCTAGCAAAAAGACTTTAACTGTCTACCGATCTATTCCTCTGATCATCTTGTATGTCTCTAACAAATTCCCTCTTAGCCTTCTTCTTTACAATGAGAACAGATCCAAGTCTCTCAGCCTTTCCTCATGCGACCTTCCCTTCAGACCAGGCAGCATCCTGGTACATCTCCTCTGCACCTTTTCCAATACATCCACATCCTTTTTGCATTGGGGCGACCAGAACTGTACACAATATTCCAAGTATGGCCGCACCAGCGTTCTGTATAATTGCAGCATGATATTGTGGCTCCGGAACTCAATCCCTCTATGAACAAACCGTATGCCGCCTTAACAACACTATCAACCTGGGTGGCAACTTTCAGGGATCTATTTACATGGACTCCAAGATCACTCTGCACATCCACACTACCAAGAATCTTTCCATTAACCCAGTCGTCTGCCTTTCTGTTATTCTTCCCAAAGTGCATCACCTCACATTTAGCTGGATTGAACTCCATTTGCCACCTCTCAGCCCAATTCTGCTGTTTATCCAAGTCCCCTGCAACCTGTAACATTATTCCAAACTGCCCACAACTTCACTGACTTTAGTGTCGTCTGCAAATTTACTAATTCATTCAGCTGTGCCTGCGTCTAAGTCATTTATAAAAATGACAAACATTAGTGTTCCCAAATCAGAATCTTGTGGCACACCACTAGTAACCGGACTCCAGGCTGAATATTTTCTATCAACCACCACTCGCTGCCTTCTTTCAGAAAGCTAGTTTCAAATCCAAAATGCTAAATCACCATCGATTCCACGCCTCTGCATTTTCTCCAACAGCCTACCATGTGGAACGTTATCAAAGGCTTTACTGAAGTCCATGTATACCACGTCAACTGCCCTACCCTCACCTGCATGCTTGGTCACCTTCTCAAAAATAAATCAATATGATTTCTGAGAAATGACCTGCTTTTGATGAAACCATATTGACTATCTGAAATCAAATTGTTGCTTACTAGATGATTATAAATCTTATCTCTTATAATCCTTTCCAAAACATTTCCTATAACAGAAGCAAGGCTCACTGGTTTATAATTGCTTGGGTCATCTCTACTACCCTTCTTGAACAAGGGCACAACATTTGCAATCCTCCAGTCCTCTAGTACCAAACCTGTAGACAATGATGACTCAAATATCAAAGCCAAAGGCTCTGCTATCTCCTCCCTAGCTTCCCAGAGAATCCTTGGATAAATCCCATTAGGTCCAGGGGGTTTCTCTACTTTCATTCCTTCCAGAATTGATAACATCTGTTCGTAACTAACCTCGATCCTTTCTAGTCTAATATCTCATACTTCATACTTCTCCTCGACAATATTCTCCTTTTCCTGAGTGAAACCCGATGAGAAATGTTCAATTAGCAACTCTCTGATCTCCACAAGGTCCACACTCAACTTCCCGCTTCTGTCTTTGACTGGCCGAATTCCTACCCGAATCATCCTTTTATTCCTCACATACCTCTGGAAAGCTTTAGGGTTCTCCGCTATTCTATTTGCTAAAGACTGCTAGTGTCCTCTCTATTCTCTTCTTAACTCTCTCTTTAAATCCTTCCGAGCTGATCTGTAACTCTCCATCCCCTCATCTGAACCATCTTGCCTCATCAACACATAAGCCTCCTTCTTCTTCTTAACAAGAGATGCAATTTCTGTTGTAAACCACGGTTCCTTACCTTATCACTTCTTCCATGTATGACAGGGACATACCTATCAAGGACACACAATAACTGTTCCTGAAACCAGCTCCACATTTCCACTGTCTGCATCCCCTGTATTTTGCTACCCCATTCTATGCATCTTAATTCTTGCCTAATCGCATTGTAATTGCCCTTACCCCATCGATAACTCTTGACCTGTTGCATGTACCTATCCCTTTCCATCGCTAAGCTAAACATAACCGAATTATGGTCACTCTCTCCAAAGTGTTCAACTACAACTAAATCAAACACTTGGCCTGGCTCACTGCCAAGCACCAGATCCATTGTGGCCTCCCCTCCTGTCGGCCCTTCGACATACTGTGTCAGGAAACACTCCTGTACACACTAGACAATAACTGATCCATCCGATGTACGAGAGCTATAGCATTTCCAGTCAATGTTAGGAAAGTTAAAGTCCCCCATAATGATCACCCTGTTCCTTTCACTCCTACCCAGAATAATTTTGCTAATTCTCTCTTTCACCTCCCTGGAACTCTGCGGAGGGTATAAAAAAAAACTCCAAGCAGTGTGACCTCTCCTCTCCTGTTTACTAACCTCAGCCCACACTACATCAGTAGACGAGTCCTCAGCAACAGTTCTCAGAGCCAGCATTATAATATCCTTGGCTAAAAAGACCACACCTCCTCCTCTTTTACCGTTTTGCCTGTTCTTATTGAAAGATCTTGAACATCTTTCACCCAGGTTCCTATAATAGCTATGATATCCCAATCCCATGTTCTCAAACATGCGCTGAGTAGATTAGCCTTCCCTGTAAATCCCATTGCACTGAAGGAAATGCATTTTAGTTCTTCAGAATTACTATATAATCTGATTCTCTCATCTTTCTTTTCCAACTGGCATGCTCTCAGCATATTCAGAGATATCTTCATCCATCCTGCAATTTACACTACTACTTAGAGTACCTCAACTTGCCTCATCTGTCAATATAAAGTCTGGCTTTATAGGGTGAGCAAATCTCCCTGCTAAGGTATCGGTGGCTTTCCGTTTAGATTAGATCAATCCTTTTGGAGCGGGCCTTTTCTATTCCAAAAGACATTCCAATCTCCCAAAAATCTGAATCCGTCAACAACACAGCAGCTCGTCATGCCATTGAATTTTCTCATTTAACCATTTTTTTTTCCCTTCCCCGCTTGAATTTGTCATTGGGAGCAAACCAGTAATTACTATTGTAAGGTTTTGTTTTTGACCCTCTACATCACCTCTTTAATTAACTGCGGACTGTTTTAATCTTTTCCCTAAAAATGTCATTCATACCAATATATACAATAATTTCGGGCTTCTAAATCACACCTTCAACAATATGCTTGAGACTTTCTGGGACGTTCTTAATCCTAGTACAGGGAGAACAATAAACTATCCTAAATTTTCGCTGACTGTCACAGAATCTCCTGTTTATGCCCCTGACAGGGGGCATAATGCTGCCTAATATAAGATTTATTCCAACAGTCCAATAACCGATGGCTCTTCCATTTTCCTCAGAGAGACTAACCCCTTCATCAGTTCCAAAAGCTAGATATCTGTTTGATAGAGGAATTGCCACCGGAGATTGTTGAACTACCTTCTTACCTGTCCTGACAGTCACCCAGCTATCTGACTGATTTTGTTGCATAACAACTTCCAGCCATCTCCTTCTCTTGCTTACATATATGGCCTTAATATTATTATACCTATAAACAGAATTTTTCATGACATTAAAATAGAAAATATATCCGTATACATATCAAACATATAAAAAATAAATAAAATCAACCATTTGAAAAACTAATTCAACAAAAATATTCCTCTTCAATAAATTTCTCGAAGAAAAAAGTCTCCTCCAGAGCTGAACGCGTGTAGGACTCCTGAATAAAGGCACATCTTCATTTTAAAAAATAGTTTTTGAAACAAAAAACTACTTTTGCATTTAAAACAAAGAAGAAGACTTTTGAAACATATATAGACTTTTCTAGTTTATTTTTGTAGACCCACCCCCCTTGAAAAGCTCGTTAAAACAATGTCTGTTTTGAAAAAAAAATGATTTTTTTTTGCTTGTTTTCTTTTGGTTTGTTTTTGAATTTTAGTAAAACAGAATGGAAAAAATAATCTTATATTAATAAACTATATGAACTTCATTAAATGGGAAATAAAAACTATAATTAATCTTAAACTATGCTTGCAATCCAAGGAGCAGCTGTAAGATCCATACTGCTCTAAGAACGCGTATTAAAACTGTTTTTTTACAATTTAAAGAAGAGTGGGCATATGTTCTAATAATTTGCTTCAAATGCAAGGTAGACTTTGCGATATGATTTGATCTCCTAACATGTGTATATGTGCAGCATTTATTTGAATCTTTATCCTCATCTCTCCAGCTCTTTCAAGCAATCATATGAGCCTGTGTCCATTCTGCAGATGAACAATTCCTTCAGCTCTGAGTATTGCAGGGAATGTTACAAAGAACATTATCCAGGTCCACGTAAAATACAAATGTTGCAGACGAAGTAAGCCCAACACTAGTCCAATATTAAACACATGCAAGCATTATGAATAAAACATACAGAGACGAATAGTATAAAAGGAGAATTCAGCTACATGTCAAAAAAAAATCTGTGGCTCTCCAAAAAAAAAAATCCTCAACTGCATCACGCTGTAAATTCACCAGAATAGGAAGAACAAGAGACTGAAATTCTTAATTCTTCTCCTTTGAACAACATCTGAAGAACACGAGAAATAAGACAAGTCTTATCTGTGAGCTTCATAACTGATGATGATGAGAATGTGAGGGATGGATTTTGGGGGGAATGATAAATAATGTTATGGATGACACAAAGATTAGGTGGGTGGTTCACAGTGAGGAGGAACATGTTCGTTTAAATATGATATAAATGGCTTGTTCAGGTGGCTAGATCAATGGCTGATGAAATTTGACTGATAAATGTGAGGTGATACATTTCAAAAGTAACCAGACAAGAGAGAGTACTCAAACGATGATGAGGAGTTAGATGTTTTTGAAGCAGAGGAGGTTGAGAGGGATTCCTGATTGAGGCATTTAAGAGCATGATGTTTACGGACAGTTTGAACAGAGAGCAGCTCTTCCCCTTACTCGAGTGCTCAATACAAAGGAGACATAATATTGAAGTGAAAGTGATCTCACCATTAATCTGTAAAGCTTAATTGCAGATTGATGTTGAATTTAGATTCCAGCATTTGAAGTGGCGGCATTGGAATCTGAGTTCCCAGAATATTATCTTGATCGCTGAATCAGCAGTTGGCGATAATACCACCAGAACATCACTTTCATCTTATCATAGTTTTCTTTGTTAAGGTATTAATAACGTTTATCTTTTTGCAATTCCTCTTCCACTCAGGAATAAACTTTAATTGATGTGTTTTTACTATCTTCCTAAGTATTTGCCATTATTCTTCAAATGTTCTGCCCTTCAATGTTATTTTTTCGAGTCCACTCAGGCCAATCCTTCCATATAATTATCACTGCCCGATACTAAAACCCTTGTATCTTTGAATCTGAATGTGAAACTCCAGCATGTTACAGTCACTCTTTCTAGAGGATCCTCTGCGATAAGATGATTTATCACTCCTTCCTCATTATTCACACCAAATTTAAAAGCCAGTGTTCTTGTTTGTTGTCCTAAGAAATAATCCCTCATACATTCTGTGCATCGTTATTTGAGGCTACCCTTGCCAAATAGATTAATTAAGCCACAGATTGCTCACTCTTGTGCCCTTCTCACAAACCATAGTTATTCCCTGGTTTTTGAAAGTATGTTTGGAGGATGGGAGTATTGTGGCATGAAATTACTCCTAGAAGCAGGTTTGCTTCCATGTGCTTTATTTGGATCCAAACTGATTTGTCATTTTGGCCTCCCGCGCTAATGTCATTTTTAATGCAGCCTTGATATCATTCTTAATCAATGCAGCAACTCAACCTGCTGTACGTTCTTGTCTGAGTACTGAGTACCCTTGGGCATTTCACTTCCCAACACTGACCTTCCTGTAACCACCTTTCTGTAAGCCCCACCAGGCCGTATCGTTTTAACTCTGTTTGTGCTGTCATTTTTTCCAAATATTCCATGTATTCAGGTACAAGGTATTTACATAAGTTTTATTGGATTGGTTTATCTCCTTTAATACTTTTGGCGCACGTCACACTCTCCATTCTTATTTTTTGATCTCCGATAATACCGAACATATTATTTCCACTCACGTTTTTTAAATTGCTATGATTATTTTCCTCAGCATAGTCATTAGTCTGGCCCTGCCTGTCTATTCTATTAAACTCTAATTTCAGCTCAGTTGCTGTCCTGCTGCTCTAATTTTCAGTCTCCTGCATTATTCATTTAACTCCACCTAAGATGCATCATCAAACCTCCCTGCCAGGATGTTGGTGGCCCTCCAGTTAAAATGGACCCTGTCCTTTTTTACAGGTCCCACCTGCCTTGGACAAAATCCCAACGAGCCATAAATCTGAAACCCTCTTCCTGAACCAGTTCTTCAACCACATATTAAAGTTTTCTCTCTTCATCTTCCTTATCCCACTTCCACCTAGCACGAGGAGTAACCCAAGATTACAACCCTGGATATCCTGCCTTTCCACTCAGGCCACTCCCTGCACTCTCCTTGCAGGATCTTGTTACATTTCCTGCCAATGTTATTGATACCAATGTATACCACTGGCTGTAAACCCTCCCCTTCAGTATGCCCTGAGCATTCTTGGAGACATCCCTGACACTCGCACCAAAGACACTTTTTGTGAAGAATGCATAGAATCGTCGAATCACTATATTGTGGAAATAGGCCATTTGGGTCAACATGCCCATACTGACCCTCCAAAGAGTAACCCACCCAGACCCGTCAGCCTATTCTCATACTCTACATTTACCCCTGACTAATACACCTAACCTACACATCCCTGAACACTATGAGCGGAGTAACCTGGCCAGAGCCAGTCTCCTACCATATATGGATTCTGTTTTCGCACCACAGATACTGCCAGTACTTCTGAGCATTCCCAGCAACTTCTGGTTTTGTCACCAATGATGATCACATACTGATCAAAACGTATCCAACTCAGATCTGAAAAAAAAACTGAATTCATTTTCTCAATAAAAATCCAAATATTTGATGATTCAAAAATCACCGCAAATATCCATTAAATTATTTTTGTTTGGTCCATGATTGTCATTTGTTCACTTTGCCAATCCATGAATAAAAGACATGTTTGCATGTTTTGTGCATTATCTTTTGGGAGGAGGTAGAGAGAGGTGATGGAGGGGCTGGGACCGGGGGTTGCTGGGAAGTTTAATTTCCCACTAAAAACGGACTTACCTGGAGCATCAGGCCTCCATTTGCAGCAACGGTGAGAGCGAGGAGCGGAGTGGGAGAGGACGACTTGTGCGCTGGGATGGTAAGTGATCTGACATATTTTTCCAGCGATTGAACGAGAAACACTACACATGTACAATGTCTCCCACCCCGAACTCCTCATCTAACCAAAGCAAAAGAACTCTGTACTGTGTTGATAAGGTGCTTCTCTTCTTTTTTTTAATCCTGTGATTGGTTAAAGAAAACCCTTCCCTTTACCGTATATCAAATTTAAGACCAAGTTAAGCTTTAGAGTAAAAGTGACAGGAGATCTCAGAGCCATGTTATGCTCCACTTGCTCAATGTGGGAGCTGAGGGACACAGCTGCTGTCCCTGTTCTCATGCAGGACGTGTGTCCATATCCCTGCACTCTCCTTGCAGGAACTTGTCACGTTTCTTGCCAATGTCATTGGTACCAATGTGTACCACAGCCGCTGGCTGTTCAGCCTCCCCTTCAGTATGTCCTGAGAATGCTCGGAGACATCCCTCAAACTCGCACCAAAGGCACTTCTTATGAAGAACACATCGACGGGATGATGGCTCTGGAGCGGCGGATGGACTCACCTTGGAGCACCCACAATGTGGGGTAGATAGCACATTCAGTGAACTGATCACATCACAGATTAGGATTGCTAAAGGAGAAAGGGAATTTGTGACCAAAAGCAGAGAAAGAGAGGTGACTCTGCGGTCACCTCTCTCCTTAGCAGGTATACTGTTTTGGATCCTGTTTGGAAAGATGGCTCACCAGGAGAAGACAGCAGTAGCCCCGTTAAGTGCACCGTGGTTGGACCTGCTGTTCAGAAGGGCGGGAAAAATACTGGAAGGGCAAAGTCATTGTAAAAGGAGTAGATAAGCATTTTTCTGTTCGAAGTCAAGTCTCCCGAATGGTATGTGGCCTTTCAGGTGCAAGGGACAGTGATGCCTGGGATCGACTGCAGAACATTCTGAAGGGGAAGGGTGAATATCCAGTTTTCATGGTCCATGTAGGCACCAATGATATAGGTTTAAAAAATCAGGATGAGCTCCTACAAACAGAATTTAGGGAGTTAGGAGTCAAGTTAAGAAGTAGGACCTCAGAGGTTTTAATCTCAGGATTGCTACTAATGCCACGTGCTAGTCAGAGTAGAAATGAAAGAATAGAATTGCTTGAGAGATGGTGCAGGAGGAAAGAGTTCTGATTTTTGGGACATTGAGACTGGTTATCTGGGAGGTAGGACCATTACAAATTGGACAGCCTACACCTGAGCTGGAATGGAAATAATGTCGTTCGGGGTACTTTTACTAATGCTGCTTCGGAGGGTTCAAACTAATGTTGTAGTGGGATGGGAACCAAATGAGGAGCTTCGTCGATATTAAGGAAATAACAACTGCAGCCTGTAAGGAAATAGATAATGAAGTCAGCGTGAATTAGGGGAAGAGTCGGCAGGGAGGAGATGATGAACACAAAGGGACAGGTTATCTGAGGTGCATTTGTTTTAATGCAAGAAGTGTAGTATGTGCAGATAAACACAGGGCTTGGAGTTGATATTATTGCTATTACTGATACTTGGTTGAGGGAAGGGCATGATTGGCAAGTAAAGATCCCAGGATATCAATGCTTCAGGTGGGATAAACGGGGGGGGGGGGAGAGTAAAAGGGGTATAGGAGTTGCATTACTGGTCAAAGAGGATACCACAGCTGTGCTGAAGGAGGGCACTATGGAGGACTCAAACAGTGAGGCAATAAGGGTAGAGCTCAGAAATAGGAAGGGTGCAGTAACAATATTGGGGCCTCCCAACAGTGAGCGTGCGCTGAAAGTACAAATATGTAAACAGATCATGGAAAGATGTGGGAACAACATGGTGGTGGTGAAAGGCGATTTTCGCAACATTGACTGGGGTTCACTTAATATTTGAGGACTGGATGGAGCAGGATTTGTAAAGAGCAGCCAGGAGGGTTTTTTGAGCAGTATATAAACAGTCCAACACTGGAAAGGGCCATTTTTGTCCTGATGCTGGGGAATGAGCCTGGCCAGGTGGTTGAAGTTTCAGTTGGGGATAACTTTGGGACTATTCATCACAATTCCATACGTTATAGAATACGCAAGGACAAAGACGAGAGTTGTCCTAAAGGAAGCGTGCTAAATTGGGGGAAGGACAACTATACCAAAATTCAGCAGAAGTTGAGGAATATAGATTGGGAGCAGTTTTTTAAAGGTGAATCCACATTTGATGCGTGGGAAGCTTTTAAAGAGAGGTTGATTAGAGTTGAGGTCAGATATGCTTCTGTGGAAATGAGGGGTAGGAATGGCAAGATTAGGGAACCATGGATGACAGGTGTAACTGTGAGACTAGTTTAGTGGCAAAAGGAAGTGTACATAAGGTCTAGACGACTGAAGACAGACAAAGCTTGGGAAGAAAGTCGGGAATGTAGGACCAATCTGAAACAAGGAATTAAGAGGACTAAAAGGGGGCATGAGATATATTTAGCAAACATGATTATGGAAAATCCCAAAGACTTTAATTCATATGTAAGGAGCAAGAGGGTACCTAGAGGAAGGGTTGGACCACTCAGGGACAAAAGAGGCAAGTTATGCGTGGAGTCAGAGTCAATGGGTGAGATTATTAATGAGCAGTTTGTATCAGTATTCACCAAGATGAAATGTTGAGATTAGGTATGGATGCTTGATACCTCTAGGTCAAGCTGAAATAAGGAAGTGTTGGTTATTCTAAAAGGCATTAAAGTGGCCAGGTTCCCAGTTCCGGATGGGATCTTGGATGAGGGAGGAAACAGGTGGGACCATATCTTTGCAGCATCTTTGAGCACGGGTGAAATCCCGTAGTACTGGGAAATTGCTAATGGTGTTCCCTTGTTTAAGAATGGCGACCCTGACGTTAGTGGTATGGAAGCTGCTGGAGAAATACTGAGGGATAGGATATATTCCCAGTTGGAAGAAAATGTGCTCATCAGTGATAGGCAACATAGTTTTGAGCAGGGAATGTCATGTCTTGCCAACTTAACAGAATTCTTTGAGGAAGTGACAAAGTTTCTTGTTGAGTGACGGTAATTAGATGTCATATAAATGGACTTTAGTAAGGCGTTTGATCGGGTTCCCCATGATACGCTGTTTGACAAAGTGAAGTCGCATACGGTCCAGGCTGTACGAGTTAGATGGATAGTCCAGTCCCCTATTCCCTTTCTTCTTCTTGGCTGTCTTTTCTGTAGCGTGATCTGCTCTCTGTGTGAGCTATTCCTCTAACTCTCAGCATCACAGATGTCCCATAGAGTCTCTAGTTACTATCTGAGCTCCAAGACCCAGTGTCCATCTAGGACACGAGCAGGGGCTATGACTTCCCAACGGAACAGAACATACTTTCCATCTAACAAACATGTCTTGTCATGTCTTAAAATGCAACATTTCTAGAATAACTTAATTAATTACTTAGAATTCAATTAACATCAGGGGGAAAAAAACCAATATGGTTAACTCCCTTATATAACTGTGGCTTGCTGAGGGTAATATATATATTGGCTCAGAATTTCACTTCTCTCTCTTATTTCTGAGTTCAATCCTTATTTCAGAAGTTGAAAAAATAAATTTGCTAACTTCTATCAATTTACTGACAGTCGCTAATAATCTGCCAATGAATTTACAGCCTTTTCTGTGAAGGCTCTTGTACTTCTTCCAAACTCAGTGCAGGCAGGTCCCAGCAGCAGAAAGTTATCTCTGTGACGCCCAGGTAAGAGTAATCCTCCAGCTCCCCCTCCACTCTGCTCCCTCACAGGGTCACCGTCACTCTGACTCCCAGGTACATGTAATCCTCCAGCTCCCACTCCACTCTGCTCCCTCACAGGGTCACCGTATCTGTGACTGCCAGGTACATGTAATCCTCCAGCTCCCACTCCACTCTGCTCCCTCACAGGGTCACCATCTCTGTGACTCCCAGGCACGATTTGGCCATGATCTGCAGTGCTGATTTATATCCTCCCACTTTGCTGCCTCTGTAAATCCCAGGTGTGACTGAGCCTCATGCTCCTGCTCCAAGTTGCTCCGTCACATGGTCACTCCCTCTGTGACTCGGTGCTGATTTCGAGCCTCCTGCTCTGCTGCTTCTCCAACTCCGAGTCCCAGTCAGCCCCGATCCTCGCTGCTGATTAATATTCTCCCGCTCTGTGCTGCTCTCTCGCAGGCTCTCTCCCTTTGTGACTCCCAGGTAATGATAGGCCTCAAGCCTCAGCTAAGATTTTCACATCCCATTCCGCATTGCTGCCTTACAGAATCGCTGTTGTGCCTGGAAGACAGTGGGAAAGAGGAGGATTAGACAGAGCAGAGGGTGTTACAGTGGTTGAGCGAGCTATATGGGGTGGAACAGGTTATCTGGGGAGCTAGGCAGACCTGCAGTGTCGAAAACAGGTTATTGGAAGATACAGTGAGAGTTGCAGACACCAAAGAAGGCGAAGGAAATAGAGATAGTAGCTTGTTCATGATGGAGCTCTGTAGAGTCAAAGTGTTTTTTCTGTGCTGCTTACAGAGATGTGTAGACTTCAACAAATACAAATTGAGAGCCAACAAGTGTTGTTTGGTAGTGGAGACTGTTGGGTGTTACAGAGTTAGAAGACGTAGAATAACTGGGGGGAATATAAACTTTTGGAGCATTGGTGGTGTTCAAAGACCCTCAGGACATGAGGAGGTGCAGAGAATGGGAGCATTCGAAATAGTGGGATTGTGGGGGCTGGAAGTCCCGAGATGGATAAGGAGGATGAAAAGTTCCAATTTACCACACGCAACCATCATAATTATAGAGATTTAAGGAAGGGTACCTGTGCTGTCATTGATTACAGTTATATGGAGAGTTACAGAAGCTGAAGGGGTTACACATTTAAAAAGGGAGAGATTTTAGGTGATCAGAAATTTAAACAAGAATAAAGAAATGTTAGAGATCTCTAACACAGATGGGAATGGAAGAGATGAGATAGTGTGAGGAACTATAAGAGTTATAAGTCGGGGAGGATGTCAGATATAAAAGGGACAGCTGCATTGTCTGTGTGCAGTTTGAGACATGAGGAGTGTTGTAGCGCCTGCTGGAGGCTACATGGATAACAACAGTCCCAACTGCTGGTGCAGTGACTCAGGAAGGCAGCTCACCACCACTTTCGCAGGGACCACTCCAAATCAAAGCTCATGTTCACCAATGAATGCAGGAATAAAAGATCTACAAGTAGCACTGAGGTCACTCAGGAAGGCCCTTTCAACAGCACTTCATAAACCCGGAACCACTATACCCTGGAAGGACAGGAGCTCCAGGTGCATGGAAACATCTGCATTTCCAAGGTGCCCTCCAAGGCACGCACCATCCTCCCAGCACTGTGTCTGTCCCTACACCCAAAGGACTGCAATGGGTCAGGAAGGCAGCTCCCCACCACCTTCTCCAGGGAATTGCAGATGGGAAGGTAATGGTAAAACTCTGCTGTTTACAGCCAGACAGAAAAATAAATCTAGCAGTGTGTGTGAAATGAAATTTCCGTTTCAGAACAACTTGCTGAACGTGGATAGATGATTTGTCTGATTGGCACAAGGCAGAGAGTGTGAAGAAAGGGGTCTTTTTCACGATGGGAACTGGTGATGGGGGGAGCACCGCAGGGGTCAGTGTTGGGACTACACTCTACACGTTATTCATTCAGAGTCTGAACAAAGGATGTGAAGGGGTAAGAGAAATGGTTTTCCAAGAAAGATTTCAGAGATGAAATTCGTGTCATATGAGGAGCAGGTGAAGTCTCTGGGTCTGCACTTGATGAAGTTTCAGAGGTGTTGGCAGAATCTCATTCAAACTTACAGAATACTGAGGGGCCTGGATGGAGTGGACGTGGGCAAGATGTTTCCACGAGCAGGAGAGACTAGGGGCCAAGGGCACAGCTTCAGAATGAAGGGACGACCCTTTAGAATAGAGATGTGGAGGAATTTATTCAGTCACAGGGTGATGGATCTGTGGAACTCACTGCCTCATGGGGCTGTGGATGCGAAGTGATTCAGTGTATCTTACTCGGAGATAAGCAGGTTCTGGATGAATAAGGAGGTCAAGGGTTACAGGGAGTGAGAGAGTGGGGTTGAGAAACAATTCATACACAATCGAATAGTGGAATAGACCTGATGGATTGAATGGTCTAATTCTATCCCTATACATGATGGTCTTATGGACTGCGCTTATTCCATAAGTTTCTAAGTGTGCAGTTAGTATTTCTGGCATATCGTTTAACATACATCCCAGCACTTTCGTGATTATTGCTGTCAGGTCTTGGTTTCAGATCAACTGCAGAACGCTACGCTCTGGCGTCACTTGGGAATCCTGGTGTATAAATCTCAGAAAGGTAGCATACAGGGACAGCAGCTCATAGAGAAAGCAAATGGAATGCTGGCATTGATTTCAAAGGGAATGGAGAATAAAAATAGGGAAGGCTTGTAATAAATATAGAGGACTCCTGTCAGCCCACAGTGAGAATATTGTGCACAGGTTTGGTCCCATATCTGGAGGGAAAATGCCCTTGCATTGGAGGAAGCCCAGAGAAGGTTCACCAGGCTGATCTTCAAAATGGAGGGATATTGATGAGAAGAGGTGGAGAGGTTGAACTTGCAGTCGTTATAATTTAGAAAATGTGGCAAATTTATTGATACACCAAAGATTCTTGTGTTCTTACAGATTCTGTACTGAGACATTGTTTCACTGAGCAAGGATCTGTAACCGGAGATGAAGAGGAATACAGTTACCAGAGAAACTAACAGAGAAAAGCTGGGCTGTGGAGACTGGAGGATGTTACAGAGTTCGGTGGTTTGAGATCACTGTTGGTGGTTATAGATCAGGTGGTTGTCGGGCTGAAAAATGTCAAGTAGAGTTACAGGATTATCAGTTCTGAAGGATTTACAAAGACCGGGAGGAATATAGGGACTAGAGATGACACAGTAGTAGTTGGAGCTACAGAATTTTTAGAGCAAGGGAGTGTTATAGACACTGGAGGGTAGACAGATGGGGTGGTATTTGGAGCTACAGGCGTTTATCGAGAAAGGAAGGATTGGAGGGACTGGAGAGTACACAGGTAGGGGTGGTTGTTGGAGCTGCAGGTGTTTATAGAGACTGGGAGGATTGTTGGTGCTGGTAATCACACTGACATGGACAAGAGTTGGAGCTGCAGGAGTGAGTGAGATAGGGAGGTTTGAAGGGGCTGGATCAGTTCACACAGCCAGGGAGAAGTGGAGGGATTGGAGGAGCCAGAGATGCTGAGGGTTGTAGGGCTGCAGAAGTTCAGAGAGTTACTGAGGACTGTGAAGGCAGGTTTGCAGCATTCCCATCAGTTACACAGAGATGTAGAGTGCTGTTCTGGAGTGGGTTACAAAAATCAAGAGGGTTGCAGATACTGGAAGATATGACAAAGACAGTGAGCTGCAATATTTGAGGAGGTTACAGCGAGAGGATGCGTTGAGGAGTTAGAGGCTGCTACAGGTGTTAAACATGCTGCAAGGGATCAATAACCTTACTCGATCAGGGGGATTTGAAGCTCTGGAGATAAAGGATGAGAATTGCAGTAACTGAATAATATCACACAGATGGGGAGAAACATATGAGTTAGAGGAGTTATGACATGAGATGGGCTGTATTCAATTGAGTCAGGAAAGATACAGCGAAATCTGAAGGGACCACAGGTGATCAAAAGGACAGGGAGGCTTCTCACTGTCGGATTGGGTCAGTTTAAGCAGGCATGGGGTATTTTATGGAATTGTGCTACTTACAGAGATTAAGAGAGTTGTATAGAATTGAGGAAAGAACAGCGATATGGAAGGCTGTAATTAATGAAGACTTTTGTTGATGTCAGATGCTGAGGTTCTGGAAGGAATATGGACCGGCAAGCTGTACAATCTGTCAGAGCGTACAGAGACAGGAATAGCAATAGATTCTGGAGACACAAACACAGATAGGGAACATTGCAGACACTGGAGGAGGTTTCTGCTTTAGGGATGGTTGTAGGGGAGTGTAACGTTTACACAGATAGGGGTGTAAGAGCAGATGAAGGTTATGGAAATGATTAGATTGATGGGGAGACTGGATGAGCTTACATTGATAGGGCGGGTGATAGCGACGGGAGGATGTTACATAGATAATAAGTCTTGTAGAAACTGATCGGGAGTCACAAGCATTGGAGCTGGTTCCACAGATCGGGGGTTTTACAGGGTCCTGAGAGGATTACGCAGATATGGAGGTTTGTAGGATGTCCACATTTTCAGAGTGTTTCAGGAATGGGAAAGGTTACACGGTTAAGGAAGGATGTTGGAGCTCTGGGAGTTCACAGAGACTCGGAGGTTTGAAGGGGTTGGGGCTGATTATGGATAGATGGATATATTTAGGGGCAGTAATATGGAACACAGAGGGAGAGTTTAGATTTGATTCCCTACAGCATGAGAACAGGTACTTCGGCACAACAATTCCACACCAACTCTCCAAAGAGTAATCCACCCAGACCCACTTCTCTCCGACAATGCACCTAACACTATGGACAATTTAGCATGGCAGATTCACCTGACCTGCACATCTTTGGACTGTGGGAGGAAACTGGAACACCTGGAGGAAACTCACGCAGACACAGGGAGAAGGTGCAAACTCCACACAGACAGACAGTCACCTAACGCTGGAATCAAACCTGGGTCCCTGGCACTGTGAGGCACCATCGATCACCACTGAGCCACCGTGCTGCCCCAAATTGCAGCATTACACAAAGAGAGAGTGTTTGAGGTGCTGGGAAGACTGTAGGGAGTGGACGAGCAAACAGAGATGTGGAGTGCTGCTGTGGCTTGAAAAGGGTCTGGAGGTGTTCATATCGGTAAGGAGGTCGGTAGGTTTGGGAGAAGGTTACTGTGGTCGGGTGGTGCTATAGGCCAGGAGGCAGGAGTGTGATCGGACCTGCAGAAGGTTACAGTGAAATCATGTTTTCTTGGGGCTTGAGGAAAGTACACAGGTGGGTATTTTGCTCCAGGCTGTAGGATTTTACAGAGACGGGGTTACTGTAAGTATTGTGCAAAACTACAGAAATGGGAATTATTGTACTGAGTGCAGGATGAGATTGGGCATGTTATCGATATTGGAGCAATTTACATACAGAGAGAGTCGTCAGCATCGGAGTAGGTTTCAAATATACAGCGGGAATTTGGGAGGGGTGAAGGTTACAGAAATAGGAACATTTCTGGGAATTATAAGCATTCAAGACATTGGCACAAACAAGTTAGACCGAAAGGCATGTTTCCTTGCTGTATAACTATCACACGACAAGAGATAGCGTGAGGAGGGAATATAGAACAGAAAGATCCCAGGTTTCAATACCATCTCCTTGAGGGAGGCCAGCTTTCCCCTCTGTTGAACTGATCCTCACGAAGACTGCACAGGCCTGAATTTATAACTGTCAACTTACTGTATTGACACAGGAAGGCTCAGTACAGCAGAGATGAAAATTAACAAGAGGTGGGGTTTGAGCCTGGGACCATCATGGTCTGCGTTTACCCTTCCACACTGAATCTGTGTCACGTCTTCTAGACCAAAGTTCGATCCCTTAAATGCACTCTGTTCTGTTCACTGTGAGTGATCTTACCTCGCTGCAGGATTTACTGAAGGTTCCAGATCTCACACTCCATCTCTCTGGTTGACCAATTGTCTTGAGTGTGGTGATGGACAAGACAGGAATTGGGAATACTGTTGAGTCAAGAGCATCCTGAGTATCTACAGGAGATAGAGAAACAGACAGAATAGGAAATTAGACTGATGCAGTGAGGGTTACTGGCACTGAGAATGGCACTGAGTCCAATAGAGATCTGCAAAATCCCAGTCTCCATCCCTGGTCTGTGTTGCCTTATCTCCCTGGAGTGGAGAATTCTGTTGGCTCAGTTAATGCTGTCATTCCATCTGCCTTGTTGCAAATGCATGGCGCGTGCCACCGAGAGAGGGCATTTGAGGGATGGTTAGAGGTCACAGAGTGGGAGAGATGTTTGGGGGCTCGACAATGTTGCAGGGTTGAACGTAGTTACAGTTGCTACAGAATGTTCGCAGGACAAAACATTTTATTGTTTGGAGGAAGTTAGAGAGATAAGGCGTCTTTGATTAGACTTCAGAGATAGGGATGTGTGGGGTTGTGGATCGTTACATGGACTGTGTTGGTCAGGGCGTAGAAACATTCACATAATTCCAAGATGTGGTACATTTAGCAACAGTTGTGGGATGTGGAAAATATCACAGTGATAGGGACGATGGTATGGACTGGAGAATATTACAGGGAAAGGGAGGGTAGTATGGACTGGAGAATGTTGCAAGCACATGGAAGATGATATAAGCTGGAGAATGCTGCAGCAATAGAGGGGAGTATATAAACTGGAGGATGTTGCACGGACAGGGATGAAGTTGTAGACTGGATACAGTTAGAAGGAGAGATGAATTTATGCACTGGAAGGTATGTCAGAGAGAGTGAGTGGTGTGCATGCTGCAAGATACGACAGGAATTGGGAAGTTTCTTGAGACTGGAGAAGAGAGTGATAGAGAGTCTTGTGAGTGATCAGATTCACTTATGAGCATAGGATGTGCTACAGTGAGTAGAGCCTTTTGCAGATATAAATGAGGATAAAATGGCCACAAAGCCGTAACACCTATATATAGGTATATAGGAACTGAAGGAATTGAAGAGATTACACAGGCTAGGAGTGTTGTGTGCAGTGGAGGAGATTAACCTGATAGGGAAGCTTTTAGAGACTCAAAAATGTTAGGAAATAATGGGAGTTGCAATGGTGAGAGCAGGTTTCAACAATTCGGAGGATATAGACCTGAAGGAGCTTTGACAGATAGCGATGGTACAGTAAAGGAATTGTAGTGGCTTCCGTTTCATAAACAATCCATAAGCACTTAAAACAGCCTGTTTGACATGTGCATTATCTCTCGACCATTCATCAGACAGCGCTGCAAATCTTTCACTGGCTCTGCCTACCAGCTTAGACTAAACTAGCATTACCCAGAAGACCTCGGGCCACTCTATCTGTCGATGCAATATTTCAAATGAAATACAGAGTTCCTTGACAGTAGAGTCACAGGCAGTTAGGATAGTGAAGAAGGCGCTTGGTATGCATTCCTTTATTGGTCAGAGTATTGAGTACAGGGGTTGGGAGGTCATGTTGCGGGTGTACAAGACAGTGGTTAGGCCACTTTTGGAATGCTGCATGCAACTCTGTTCTGCTTCCGATCAGAATGATTTTGTGAAACGTGAAATGGTCCAGAAAAGATTTACAACAACGTTGCCAGGGATGAGCGAAAGGGAGATTTTGAACAGGTGATGGTTGTTTTTCCTGGAGAGTCGGAGGCTGAGGGTGACCTTATAGAGGTTTATAAAATCAAGAGGGGCATTGATAGGGTAAATAGACAAAGTCTTTCTCCTGGGGTGTGCGAGTCCAGAATTATAGGGTAAGGTTTAGGATGAGAGTAGAAAGATATAAAAGATAAAAAGGGGCAACTTTTTCACGCAGAGGATAGTACATATATGGAATGAGCTGCCAGAGGAAGTGGTGGAGGCTAGTACAATTGCAACAGTTAAAAGGCATCTGGATGGGTAAATGAATAGGAAGGGTTTAGAGGGAGGTGGGCCGGATGCTTGCAGGTGGGACTACATTGGGTTGGGATATCTGATCTGCAGGATGGGACCATGAATGGGTTGTGGAACCTGCAGGATGTTATGATTTGAACCACAGGTAATGTTTGATTGGATCTTTCAGCGAATCTTACAGATGGTACAATTGCAACATTTAAGAAGCATTTGGATGGATATATGAATAGAAAGGGTTTGGAGGGAGATAGTCCAGGTACTGGCAATCTAGTCCCAATCTGGGACTAGATTGGTTGGAATGTCCTGTCGGCATGGCTAGGTTGGAATGAAGGGTCTGTTTCCATGCTGTGCATCTCTATGACTGTAAGATCGGTTGAATGGTCCAATCAAAAATTACCTGTGGTTCAAATCATAATATCCACAAGGTTCCACAAGCCATCCCCTGTCCTCTCCTACAGGTTCAATGAATCCCGGAACCTCTAACCTTCTACAAGTCCCACATCCCTTCCGACATTTGGACCATCCTCCAGGTTCTGCAGCCCTTCATACCTCGGAACATGGCCCAGACTCTCCAACTCCTCCTTCCTCTGCAATGTTGCCCAGAAGAGCACTGGAGGATGGTGGGGGTTACAGAGATACGGAGGGACATCAGGATGGGAGGATTTTGCAGACATTAGGAATATAGGGACTTGAGGAGGTTTCACAGTTTATGAGTGTTTTAGGGACTGGAGGAACTTACAAAGATAGGGATAGTTTTAGATTGGAGGATTCTGCAGAAAACCTTTACGTGGTTAAAGGCAGGAATCTTAGCAGCGTGCAGGAACAAAGGGATCCTGTGTCTCTCAGGTTACCATCCAAGTTGACAGGCTGTTAAGAAGGCGAATGGTGTGTTGGCTTTCATTAGCAGGGGGATTGAATTTAATAGATGTGAGACTTTGACGCAGCTCTACAGAACTCCAGTTAGACCACACTTCAAATATTGTGAACAGTTCTCTTCACTTCATTATAGGGAGGATGTTGAAGCTTTAAAGACAGTGCAGAAGAGATTTAGCAGGATGCTGCCTGGACTGGAGGGCATGCCCATAGAAGGTAGGTTGTTGAAGCTAGGGCTTTTCTGATCAGAGCGAAGGAGGAAGAATGGTGACTTGTTAGAGGTTTACAAGGGAATGAGAGGCATGGATAGAGTGGAGAACGAGAGATTACTTCCCATGGCGAAATGGTTATCACAAGGGGACATAAGTTGAAGGTAATTGGCAGATTCTTGAGATCACACTTTGGAAAGCCTCCCATTTGCCAGTTGTTCCTTTTCCTTCAAACAGACTCACCCAATCGATTAGAATCATAATGTGGAGGTGCTGGTGTCGGAATGGGGGTGTACTAAGTTGAAAATCACCCAACACTCGGTTCCAGTTCAACTGGTTTATTTGAAAGCACTAGCTTTCAGAGCACTGCTTCTTCATCAGGTGGTTGTGGAGCACAATCCTAAGGTACAGAATTTATAGCAACAGGATGGCAGTGTCATGGAATATAATATCAAACAAATTTAGTTTAAGCCTTTCATCTGTTACAGTGATCACCAGCGCTTCCAAAGCGAGTTGGATTATAACTGGGCATTGTGCAATTTTAAATTCACGGCATTGACGCTGGCCAGATCCTGCAGAATGACCCCAAACCTGGCCCTGTTCCAGTTTTCTTCTTCAATCTGTGGACCTGCTGATCTTTTTTCCATAACTCTGAAAAAACGAAGACAGTTGTGGGCACTGGACCCAAAGTGCTCTCTGAATGACACTTCAGTCACTTGCCCGACCTCGTTTTCTGAGGGGAGGTCCAGTGTTGCACCCGCCTGAGTAGAGTAGGGCCCTCTGCATATTGATTTAGGAGCCTTCCTTGGACACACTGACAAATTGCCCTCCGGCCAGTTCTTCTTACACTCTATGTGGCCCAGTCAATACAGGGAATATTAAAATCTCCAGCCTGCACTCCTCTATTATTCCTATAGTTATCTGCAATCTCTCTACACAGCTGCTCCTCTGGTATCTGTTGGGTCTACGACAGTCTACAATACAGTCCCAACAAAGTGACAACCCCCCCCTTCTTCTTTCTAACATCTAACCATGTGGAATTTTAAATGAATATATGTTTCAAAAATTGGAATTAACAATCCATAAATAAGTATTGATAAAAATCCAAACACTTGACCTTCAGAAAAAGACAACAGTTCACTCTCATGTGGTCTGCACGACATACCCCCAGCAAAGTGTTTGCCTCTCAATAACCCTGTGAAATGGGCGAGCCAGCTGTTTAGCTCAAGGGCAGCAAGGGATGGGCAATAAAGGCTAGTCAGCCAGAGACACCCACGTCACATACCTGATTTTTTTAAAAATCCATTCAGATTGGTCCCAGCACAGTACCAGTGGAACAATGTCCTGGCCAATCACGTTGGTAGATTTATGGACAGGACTTTAAACTGACAGAGAGGATACAGGGACAGGCTTCAGGTGAAAGGAGCTCTCCAAATCCAAAGAGAAAACGTGAAGCATCAGAGCAGCGTGGGAATGTGACCGAAGACAACAGAAAGGAACAGGAAGGCACAAAGTTTAACTATAACCTTAGATTAGTAAATCCATTTGTCACAGGAAATTGTGGGAACGACGAAATTATGTTTTTTATTAATGGACAAAGTCTCTGCAACAAGGTAGTTGGATTTGTGACACAGAGATAAAAGGGATTTAGACACCAGAGAGATGTGGTTACAGGGCGAAAAAAAGGTGGAACGGAAATATTCAATAGTTCACAACCTTGTGCAAATTCAGGCAAAATGGACGACGCTAACAATAATGGGTAAGAAAGGCATTACAGAGAAAGCATTTGGCATCAGATCATGAAGTAGAGTCAGTCTGAATGTAATTTCTCGCTACTACGTGCTAAGGACACAAGCAGCAGAACAGTTTTAGACCACCCACCGAACAGCATTTCATGGCTCGTCACTGAAATAAATAGGAATTCATTGGAATGTTTAATACAGGCATGGTGAACATTTAGTGAAACGTCAATATTCGCAACGTCTGGGACAATCACACTGACAACAGTGATATTGGAAGAGGAGTTCAGAGACGTTTTTTCAGTGTTTCTTAGAATAACACATTGTGCAACTGGCGAGGGACGTAACTGTCTCAGAGTGACTGTTGTGTGATAAAACTTAGTGAATGAGTAATGTCACCTGGAGAGATCCTCTGGGAAATTGTGATAAAGTGCAGTTTAAAGAACTATAAAGTTTTAAAGTGCAAAATTGGTGGATAGAATACTTTCACCAGCGGGTGTACCACAGGGATCTGTGCAGGAACCATTGAACATTATTAACTCGGATGTGAAAGCAGATGATATCAAGAGTAGGTTTACAGATGACATAAAAGGTGAGGGTGTTGTTCACAGTGAGGAGGATGGTCTCTGTCTGCAGTCCGATGTCGATCGGATGATAATCTAAGCAGAGTTTAGTTCTGATCGAAGTGAGGTAATACTCAGTGGGAGGTACGATAAGCGAAGGACAGACATAATAAACGGTAGGTCTTTGTGGAGTACTGAGGAATATAGGGACCTTGATGGACAAGTCCATAGATCCCTGAAGGTGTCAGCACAGGGAGACAGGGTGGGAAAGGCACCTCAACTGAGAGTGGGAGAGGGACCCATATCCTGGTGGGGTGAACTGCTCGAGCTGCTTGAGAGGATATAACCTAGTCTGGCAGGGTGTTGGACCTTAAATGAACGTAAGGCCAGAAAGAAGATTGAGGTTGGTGCACGAGTTAAAGACAGCAATTTCAGCAGACAAGGCAGGCAAGAACATAGCAGGGAAATGGGGGAAAACTGATGACTAAACTGCATTTATTTCAATGCAAGGGGCCAGACAGCTAAGGAAGATGAACTCAGGGCATGGATTGGAACATGGGACTGGGATAGTATAGTTATTACAGAAACACAGCTGAGGGAGGGGCAGGGCTGGCAGTTCATTGTTTCAAGTTGGAGATGCTACAGGAAGTGGAGACAAGAGAGGACGTGTGGTGGTGGGTTTTTATTCCATGAATCATCACAGCAGTACTTAGAGAGGATATTCCTGTGGGATTGCCCAGTGAAGCTATGTCAGTGGAACTGAGAAATAAGAATGGGTCATCACTTTGATACGATCGGACTGGTGACGCCGAATAATCTGTGGCAGACTGAGGAACAAATATGTTGGGACATCTTAAATATCAACCATAATAATAGGGCTGTTATGGTTGGGGTTTTCCAAACCATAGACTGGGACTGCCAGTGTCCAGTGTTCCCAAGGTAGGAATTTGGAAATTGTCTTCCAGAAAACTGCCAAACAATATGGAAATGGCCTGAAAAGAGAAAGGGGCAAAACCTGACCTCCACTTGGGAATTAAGGTAGGGGGAGGGACTGAGGTGTGAGTGGGAAAGCATTTTGCCAAAGTGACCACAGTTCTAGTCGTTTGAAAACAGCTTTGGAAAAGGACAGGCCTGGTCCACAAGTGTAAGTTATAAATTGGAGCCTGACCAATCTTGATCGTATTAGCCAGGAACTTTCAAAATGTGATTGGGGAAGGGAATTATTTACAGCGAAAGGGAAGTTTGGCAAGTGAGAATATTTTAAAAGTGAGATAAATTGAGTGATCAGCGCCAGCATTTTCCTGTTTGTGTGCAGGTCAATGCTGACAGCATTCGGAAACACTGGCTGTCCATTGAGGATCTGGTCAAGGAAAAGGGGGCACATGTCAGGTATAGCCAGCTGGATCGAGGGACTCCCTGAGGATATACAGGGGCTGTAGGAGTACACTTTGAGTAGAAAACAGAAATGGAGAAAGGCTAAATGAAGTAGCCTCAGCAGAGAAGGAAAGGGAAATCCAAAAGTGATTGTATCAGTATATTAAGAGTACATAAGTAATTCAGGACAAAATAGTCAATTAAAGATCAATGATGCCATCGATGTGTTGAACTGAAGGATATTTGCTCAGATCCTAAAAATTTTTTTCATTCCAGAACTTACTGTGGAGAAAGAATGGGGAACTCAGGGAACAAGAGTAATACATTAGACCACAATTGGAGTTCTCTGCAATTCCAGTCTCTCTGCTACAGGAAGGATGTTGTGAAACTTGAAAGGGCTCAGAAAAGATTAACAAGATATTGCCCGGGTTGTTGGTGAATAAGCTGGGGTTACTGTCACTGGAGAATCGGAGACTGAGGGATGACCTTACAGAGGTATGATGAACATGAGGGGCATGGATAGGGTAAGCATTCAAGGCCTTTTCCCAGAAGTTGGGGAGTCCAAAACTAGAGGGCATAAGTTTAAGGTTAGAGGTGAATGATTTACAGAGGAACTGAAGGGACAGCTTCTTCACACACATGGTGATGTGTGTATGCAATGAGCTGAGAGAGATAGCAATAGAGACTGATACAATTACAACATTTAAAAGGTATCTGGATGGGTACCTGAATAGTAAGGGTGTAGACGTATATGGGCCAAATGCTGGAAAAGGGAATGGATTTATTTAGATCTTCTGGTAAGCCTGGACGAGTTGGGGACCGAAGGGTCTGTTTCTATGCTGTATACCTCTATGACTTGAAAAGAGTGCATGTTATAGAAGAGGTGGTGCTGGAGGTTTTAAAACACAAAAGCGATGGCAATTTCCGGAACCTGATTAAGTGTATCACAGGACACTGTGGGATGCTAGGGAAGAAATTGTGGAGCCCCGAGTAAAGGTATGTATACTACTGACAGCCATGTGTGATGGGCTGGCAGGCTGGAGGGTGGCATCATGGACAGTGAAGGAGGTTTTCTGAGATTACAAAGGGATCTTGATGGAGGGTGTGAATGGGCTGAAAAACTACAGATGGAATTCCATCTGAATAAATAAGAGGTAATGCATTTTTAAAAAAAAAACAAGGGTAGAGCTTATACAATTAATGTTAAGGATTCGGTTCGTGTTTTAGAGCAGAGGGTCCTCCGGGTTCAGGTACATATTCCTTGAAGCTTGCATCACAGGATGGATAAGACAGTGCTTGGCATGCCTGACTATTGCTCAGTCCATTGAGTGGAGGATTTGGGACGTCATGTTGAGATTGCACAGACATTTGTGAGGCCTGTTCTGCAATACTCTGTCCAGTTCTGGTCGCCCAGCTTACAGGGAGGATATTATTAAGCTGCAGGGCACTCAGAAGAGATTTACCAGGATATTGCTGGGTATGGAAGTCTTGAGTTCTGAAAAATGGCTGGATAGGCTGAGTCTTTTTTCACTGGAGCCTGGAGGTTG
This sequence comes from Chiloscyllium punctatum, assembly GCF_047496795.1. NCBI lineage: Eukaryota > Metazoa > Chordata > Chondrichthyes > Orectolobiformes > Hemiscylliidae > Chiloscyllium > Chiloscyllium punctatum. Next base: position 31,644,129 of record NC_092766.1, on the reverse strand, counting down.
AGACATTATGCTATGAAGGATTATGAAACAAAATGAGGTATATAGATCAATTTAATGGTAGTTGCCTTTTCCTCAGGACGGGGGAGTCTCAAGAGGAGGGGCCACATTTTTAAGGTTACAGGGGAGAGATGTTCAAAAAAAAGATATGGGGTAATTTGCTACACAGAGGGTGGTTTGAGTGTGGAATGAACTTCCTGAGAAAGGGGTTGATGTGGGTACAATTACAACATTTAAAAGATATTTGGATAAACAGGTGAATAGGGAAGGGTTGGAGTGATATTGTCCAGCAACAGGCAGCTGGGAAGAGTTTAGATTTAGATTATGGTGAGTATCAACTGAAGGGTCAGTTTCCATGCTGTATGGCTCTATGACAAGAATATGGTTTGATTCCATTATTGAAGAAAGGATCAGGGCTGGGTCCACTGATGTGCATCAACTACATAAACAATTTGGTTGAAAATATAGGAGTGATTGTGCGAAAGTGTGTTGATGATCAAATGAATTGTGCAGTGGGCAGTAAATACGGTTATCAAAGAGGATCTTGACCAACTGGACCAGTGGGCCAAGGAATGAAAGATGGAGTTTAATTCAGGTGTTGGATTTTGTTAAGACAAACCAGGGAGGACTAACACAGTTAATGGAAGGGTTCTGGCCAGTGTTGTCAAACAGAGAGAGAGAGAGAGAGACCAGGGGGTGCAAGTTACATTGTTCCTCGGAAGTGGCATCACAGGTGGACAGGGTGGGGAAAGCGACATTTGGCACATTTGCCGACATTGGCCAGCACTTTGTTACATCCGTTGGAGATATTTGTAACATTGTCCTAAATATTTCCCTTGGGCAGAGGAGGCCACGGGGTGACCTTAACAATGTTGAATAAGCAAGGATAGGTGAGTCCAAAACTAGAGGGTATAAACGGGAGGAGAGAGAGCAAGGATTTAAAGAGGAAGCTGAGGGGGAACATTATCCACAGAGGATGGTGCATAAACGGAACAGACTGCCTCAGGCACATGGGAGAAACAAGAACAATTACAACATGGAAAAGACATTTGGGCAGGTACATGGAAAGGAGAAGGTTTGAAGAGATAAGGGCCAAATGCAGGCAAATGAGACTCCTTCAGTTTAGGTAACATGGGCAGCATTGAGGAGTTGGACCACAGGTTCTGTTTCCGTGCTGTATCACTCTGTATCCAGTTAAAGAGGATTAGTGCACCGAAATAAGGCATGTTGTAGACACTGAAGCAAGTTACAGAGCGATAGGGATGGTAGTCTGGATTGCAGTACATTTCAAATATGTGGAGGGACTATCGGGAATAGAGCAGGTTACAGGGACAACTCCTGTTATAGGAGTTAAAAATGACTGAAGACAGTGGTGCACAAGCCATGCCACAGATAGTGTTGCGGAGTAGTGAGTCTTAGTACAGTGTTAGAGGGAGAACACGGAACAGAAAGATCCCAGGCAGCATTCCCAACCTCTCGTCAGAAGCCGGCTTTAACCTCTGTTGTCCTGATGCTCACTAAGACAGCACAGGACTGGATTGATAACTCTGAACTCCCGAAGCTGTCTTAGTGCAACATAAGTTAAAGTACACGTGGTGATTGAGCATGGGGTGTGTCTATACTGTGCTCCCAATCCAGCACTGTATCTATATCATGTCTTGTTAGCGATGTTTGGAGCCCTCTCATTGCTCCCTGCTCTGTGCACTATGAGTGATCTTACCTCACTGCAGGATTTATTGAAGACTCCACATCTCCCTTCCCTTTGTCTCTCTGGCTGACCAACCATCTTCAGTGAGGTGATGGATGAGACACACAGCAGTTGGGAAGTCTATTGAGTCAGCAACTTCTTGAGTACCTACAGGAGACAGAGATAGACAGAATGGGAAATTAGACTGATGCAGTGAGGGTTACACAAGGAGAATGGACATGAGCCCAAACAGATATCTGGAAAATCCCAAACTCCATCCCTGGCCTGTGCTGTTGCGTCTTTCTGGAGTGGAGAATTCTGTTACCTCAGGATCTAGAGTAGCTGCAAGAGTGAGAGACGCTGACAGAGGCCGCAATTAGACCCACACAGTGAGGGATACCACATGGAGAGAGACTAAGTGATATCACTGGATTGCTGGAAGACTTCAGGATCACACAGTCATGTGGGAAGAATGGGTTTAGCTTCATGTGTCAGTGCTCAGGGATGAGCAACCAGTGAGCAGGTGACGTGATGGCCTAGTAACATTATTGTTCGGATATTTGTCCAAAACCTCAGCTAATGTTCAGGAGAGGCAGGTTTGAATCCCATCATAAGATATGGTGGAATTTAAAATCAATAATCTTAAAAATAGCAATTAACAATCCATAAACAAATATGAAACCATTGCTGATGTACAAAAATCACAATCCCTTAGATTAGATTCCATACAGTGTGGAAACAGGCCTTTTGACCCAACCAGTCCACGCCATCCCTCCAAAGAGTAACCCACTCAGACCCATCTCCCTCGACCTAATACACCTAACATTATGGGCAATTTAGCACGGCCAATTCGCCTGACCTGCGCATCCCTGGACTGTGAGAGGAAACCGGAGCATCTGGAGGCAATTCACGCAGACACGTGGAGAAGGTGCAAACTCCACACAATCGCCCGCGACTGGAATCGAACCTGGGACCCTGGGACTGTGATGCAGGAGTGCTAATCACTGAGCCACCATGCCGCCCACTTGCCCTTTCAACAACGAGATCTGATCATCCTCACATGGTCTGAACGACATACCCACAGCAAAGTGTTGCCTCTCAATTGCCCTCTGAAATGGCCAAGCAAGCTACTCAGCTCAGGGGCAGCTAGGGCTGGGCAATAAAGGCTGGTCAGCCAGAGACACCCACATCCCCTACCTGATTTATAAAAAAATCCAATAGGATGGTCCCACTGGAACCGTGATGGGACCAGTGTCCTGGCCAATCATGTCAGTAGGTTTATGGACAGGGCTTTAAACTGACAGAGAGGATGCAGGGACAGGGTCCAGGTGAAAGGAGCTTTCCAAATCCACAGAGAAAAGATGAAGCATCGGAACAGTATGGGGATGTGGCTGAAGGTAATCTGAAAGGTACAGGATGGGACAGCGATTAACTAAAACTGTACATAAGTGAATAGGTTTGTGACAGGAAATTGTGGGAAAGAGTAAATTATGTTTTTTTTTCAATGGACGAAGTCTTATCAATAAGGTAGATGGATTTGTGACACTGAGATAAAAGAGGTTTAGACAACAGAGAGACATGGTTACAGGGTGAACAAAAGGTGGACATAAATATTCAATGGATCAAAACCTTGCGGAAACTCAGGCAAAATGGGTAACACTAACAATAATGGATAAGAAAGGCATCACAGAGAAAGCATTTGGTCTCAGATCATGAGGTAGATTCAGTCTGAATGTAAATTCTGATTACTACTTGCCAAGGACACAAGCAGCAGAATAGTTTTAGCCACCAAACAACATTCCGTTGCTCATCACTGCATTACACAGGAACTCATTGGAATTTTTTAACAAACACATTGTGATAATTTTGGGAAACATCAATATTCAAAATGTGGGACAGTCATACTGGCAAGAGTGATATTGGAAGAGGAGTTCAGAGAATTAGTTTTCAGTGTTTCTTTGAATAAGAAATTGTGCAACTGGCTAGGGAAATAACTATCTCAGAGCGACCATTGTGTGATGAAACTTTGTGAATGAGTAATGTCACCTGGAGAGATACTCTGCGAAATTGTGATAAAGTACAGTTTAAAGAAATATAAAGTTTTAAAGTGAATCACAGAAAGGACAAGCTACAAGTAGAAACAAAAATAACCAATAACATGAGTTGGAGAGGAGAACTGACCAAGGTGAATAGGCTAAACAGACTGAAATATGTGCCTGTCAATAAACAGTGCTAAACATTTGAAGGAACAGTGTAAAACACTCAACAAAAGGACATTCCATTGAAACAGACAAATCCTCAGCAAGAAATCCCCATCGGTCCCTCACTCAAGTAAAAAGGATATGAGATTATCGGGCTTAGAGGATCACCAAAAAGTACTTAAAATCCTGAAGTGAGAGAATGTTTTAGGAGTAAGTTTTAAAGGGATTGCAAAGGGTCTGCTCGCAGGAGGTGGTCAGATGGAAGAGGGAATAATTATAAAGTTTTTATGTCACAAAAGGAACTGGGAGAGCTGAAGGTGCTGGAGGTGGTGAGAGTGTTACAGAGAGTGGTCAGGGTCTGAACGGTGTTTCAAAGCAGGTACAGATTGCTGCCGCTGGAGCTGTTTGCAGAGGTAGGGAGGGACAAATGTATTTTTATTTATTCATTCATGGGACGAGGATGTCACTATGGGACCAACATTCTTTGCCCCACTGCTAATTACCAAGAGTATAGCACAGAGTCAACCATATTGCTGTGGGTCTGGTGTCACGTGCAGGCCAGACCAGGTTAGAATGTCAGATGTTCTGCTCTAAAGGACGTAAGTGAACCAGATGAGTGCTTTCTACTGGTCAACAATGCTTTTATGGTGGCCTCACCAATGTCCTGTACAGCCACAACATGACATCCCAATTTCTACTCTCAATGCTCTACCCAAAGAAGGTAACCACCCCAAACGCCTGCTTCACCAACCTGTCTACCTGTGACACCACTTACAAAGAACTGTCTACCTGCATCCCTGGGTCTCTGACTGACAACACTACCCAGGGCCCCGAACATTAACTGTACAGGTCCCACCCTGGTTTGTTTCACCAAAATGGAACACCTCCCATTTATCTAATCAACCTCCATCTTCTATTCTTCAGCCACTATCCCAGCAGGACTGTTCATCCTGTTGTATCATAGATAACTTTCTTCACTGTCCACTTTACCAACAATTTCAGTGTCACTCAAAAAACTGACTTACCACAAAACCAATATTCCCATCCAAATCATTTATCCAAATGACAAACAACAGTGGACCCACTTCACCGCTGGTCACATGTCACCAGTCAGAAAGATAAGATGCCTCCCATCACCCTCTGTCTCCAACCCTCAAGCCCAATTTTGTATCCAGTGGACTAGCTCCTCCTGAATGCCGTATCCTTTTACATTGATCTGAGCTTATTACCCAGTTTACCATACAGAACGTAGAACACAGAACAGTACAGCACAAGACCCTTCGGCCATGATGCCATGCCCATCTTTTACCTGACTATAAGATCAAACTAACTTACATACCCTTCATTTTGCCCATCCAAGAGTAAGTTAAAGTGTCCCCTTACACCCACCCACCACTCTCTGTGTAAAGAACCTACATCTGAGATCTCCCCTTACCCATCCTCCAATCACCTTACAATTATGCCCCCTTGGACCAGGTATGCCATGGGATCAAGAGGTCTCGCACTGTTCTCTCTATCGTTGCCTCACACCATCTTGTTCACCTCTACCAAATCACACCACACTCTTCTTCACTCAAATGAGAATAGCCTTCACTCCCTCAACCTTTCTTCATAAGACATGCCCTCCAGTCCAGGCAGTATCGTGGTAAATCTCTTTACCCTCTCTAAAGATTCCACATCCTTCCTGTAATGAAGGGATCAAAACTGAACACAATATTCTAATTGGGATCGAAACAGGACTGTATAGAGCTGCAGCATAACCTCATGGCTTTAAAACTCAATCCCCCAGCTAATGAAAGCCAATACAACATCTTCTTTCTTAACAACACTATAAGCTTGGTGGCAAATTTGATGGATCTCTTGTCATGAAATCCAAGATCCATCTGTTCCTCCACAGTATTCAGTATTCTGCCTTTACCCCTATATTCTGCATTCAAGTCTCACCTTCCAGAATGCATCACTTCACACTTTTCCAGAGTTGACTTCATCTGCCACTTCTCAGCCCAGCTCTACATCCTGTCAATGTCCCATTGTAACCTCAAGCAGACATCCACACTATTCACCACTCCACCAACCTTTGTGTCATTGGTAAACTTCCTTTCCCACTCTTCCACTCATTCAAAAATCACAAAGAGCAGAGATTTCTTTGACCTCTCCCTGCAGAAAACCATTGGTCACTGAGCTCCAGGCTGAATGATTTCCATCTGTCATCAACCTCTGTCATCTATGGGCCAGGAATTCTGTATCCAGACAGGCAGGTTTCCCTGTATCCCATGCTCTGTACTTTCTCAATGAGCCATAAATGTGTTTTGTCACATTCTCAAAGGATTCAATCAGAGTTGTGCTGCATGACCTGGCCCTTGCAAAGCCATGATGACTTCCTCTAATCAAACTATGGTTTTCCAAGGAATCATAAATCCTGACTCTCAGAGTCCTCTCCAATAATCTGCACATCACAGACAGAAGACTGACAGGTCTGTGATTCCCAGGATTATCTATATTCCCTTTCTTGGGCAACGCATGGCTGATTCACCTAACCTGCACATCTTTGGGCTGTGGGTTGAAACCGACGCACCTGTCGGAAACACATTCCGACATGGAGAGATTGTGCAAACTCCACGCAGACAGTCGCCTGGGGCTGGAATTGAAATCGCGTCCCTACTGCTCTAAGGCAGCAGTGCTAACCACTGAGCCACCGTGCTGCCCCATGTAACTCTCTAGAGCCCTGCTTCTGATCCTTGGTTCCTCAAACCTAAGTTAGCTTCCTTCTTCCTCTTGACTAGATGTTCTACATTCCTTGGAACCTTGTCAAATGCTTTGCTGAAGTTCATGTAGACAACGCTGACTGCTCTGCCTTCATCTATCTCTTGGTCAACCCCTCGAAGAGTCAATCCGGTTTGTGAAACACGGTTTCGCACTCACAAAGCCATGCTGACTATCTCTAATCAGCCCTTGCCTTTCCAAATATATGTAGCTCCTTTCTCTCAGAATTTCCTCCAACAACTTACCCAGCACTGGGATCACTGAGTTGTGATTTCCTGGCTGCTCCTTGCAGACCTTAAGTGATGGAACAGCATTAGCCACCCTCCAGTCTTCCAGTAACTTATTGTGTCTGTTGATAATATAAATATCTCTGTAAGGGACACCGCAACCTCTTCCCCAGATTCCCACAATATTCTAGGATCGACTTAATAAGTGACTGAGGATTGATCTACCTTTATTTGTTTTATGATTCCAGCACTTATTCTTCTCTTTTGAGGATTCTTTCCAAGATATGGTAGGGTTCTTAGTCAGGTGGAGGAACAGAGGGATCTTGGGGTCTATGTACATAGATCTTTGAAGGTTGCCACTCAGGTGGATAGAGTTTGTAAGAAGGCCGATGGAGTATTATCGTTCATTAGCAGAGGGATTGAATTCAAGAGTCGTGAAGCGATGTTGCAGCTGTACAGGACTTTGGTTCGGCCACAGTTGGATACTGTGTGCAGTTCTGGTCGCCTCACTTTAGGAAAGATGTGGAAGCTTTGGAGATTTACCAGGATGTTGCCTGGAATGGAGAGTAGGTCCTACGAGGATAGGTTGAGAGTTCTCGGCCTTTTCTCGTTGGAACAGCGAAGGATGAGGGGTGACTTGATAGAGATTTATAAGATGATCAGAGGAATAGATAGAGTAGACAGTCAGAAACTTTTCCCCCGGGTACAACAGAGTGTTACAAGGGGACATAAATTTAAGGTGAAGGGTGGTAGGTAGAGGGGAGATGTCAGGGGTGGGCTCTTTACCCAGAGAGTGGTGCGGCATGGAATGCGCTGCCCGCGGGAGTGGTAGAGTCAGAATCATTGGTGACCTTTAAGCGGCATTTGGATAGGTACATGGATGGGTGCTTAATCTAGGTTAGAATTTCGGCACAACATCGTGGGCCGAAGGGCCTGTTCTGTGCTGTACTGTTCAATGTTCTATGTTCTATGTTCTATATCGCTATTTATTTCCCCAACTTCTTGAGCTTCCATGTCTTTCTCCACAGTAAATTCTGACAACACTATTTTGTCTAATATCTCACCCACCTCCTGACAGTTAAGGTGTCCTATTCTCTACCAAGTTATTCTTTAGCCCTTATTGAAACTTGTGTAAACGTTTCTGAAAATTCAAATAAACCATATCTTCGGTACAACCACCCCTACACCTGTATCTATACTGCCATTTATATTCACACCAATAAAAATAAAATCCAACATGGTCAAAAACACATTCTCTTTTCATTAAAAGCGTTTCTAAGGGTCCAGTTATTGTTCATTGGCATATCCTTTCAAACATATTTCAGCTCCCGACCTACTATCAGGCTAACACTGTTTGGTTTCAGACTGGCAGCAGAAAGGGTTATGGTAGTTCGTGTTTATCAATCTGAAAAAAGGTAGCTTACAGGTTCAACAGGTAATAGATGTTTTGGAAATAAGGAGGGTCGTGGGGACTGAAGAACATTATGGAGATAGGGAGTGATGTAGGGACTGTATGAGATTATGGACACAGAGAGTGCAGTGGTGACTGAAGAACATGATGGAGATACGGAGTGATATGGGGCCTGAAAGGGGCCAAAGAGATCTGCAGGACTCTTGGGCCTGAAGGAGGTTGCACAGATTAAGAAGATCATGGGGATTGAAGGAGGTTACTCGGAACGGGAGGGTCGTTGGCTCAGGATGAGATTATGGAGATAGGGAGGGTCGTGGGGCCTTTTGGAAGTTATGGAGTTCGGGAGGTTTGTGGGGAATGATTCAGGTTACTTAGATAGGAAGAGTCGTGGGGACTGAAGGAGTTAATCAAGATAGGGAGGGCTGTGGGGACTGATGGAGGTTATATAGATAGTAAGTTTATTGAGAAGCACAGGAAAGAAGAGCAGGTATCGGCCATTTGACCACAGAGTCAGTCCCACCATTCAATATGATCACGACTGATCATTAACCCAGTACAGTATTCCTGCTTTCACACCTTACTCTGATATTATAGTGACTACTGACATTTAGTGATACAGCGGACTGTAGTAACTGGGACAGGGGGGTGGGAGGTGTCTTACAGAGATAGGGATGGTTTTGGAAGCTGGGACAGGTGACAGATACAGGGCGCGTGTTAGGAATGGGAGGACTTGACAGGGATTTGGAGGAATGCGGCGATGGGACGTGGTAACAATCACAGGGAGGGTTTTGGGAGCTTGATCTGAGACGGGTCCAGCTGAGAACAGAAGGGAGTCAAACAGTCAGGACAGGCAGGGACAAGGTAGGACTAATAAATTAAACTGCATTTATTTCAATGCAAGGGGCCTAACAGGGAAGGCAGATTAACTCTTGGCATGGTTAGGAACATGGGACTGGGATCTCATAGCAATTACAGAAACATAGCTCAGGGATGGGCAGGACTGGCAGCTTAATCTTCCAGGATACAAATGCTACAGGAAGTATCGAAAGGGAGGCAAGAGAGGAGAGGGAGTGGCAATTTTGATAAGGGATAGCATTATAGCTGTGCTGAGTGATGATATTCCCAGAAATACATCCAGGGAAGTTATTTGGGTGGAACCGAGAAATAAGAAAGGGATGATCACCTGATTGGGATTGTATTACAGACTCCTGAATAGTCAGAGGGAAATTGCCAAACAAACTTGAAAGGAGATCTCAGCTATCTGTAAGAATAATAGGGTTAGTATGTTAGGGGATTTTAACTTTCCAAACATTGATTGGGACTGCCATAGTGTTAAAGGTTTAGGTGGAGAGGAATTTCTTAAGTGTGTAAAAGACAATTTTCTGATTCAGTATGTGGATGTACCTACTAGAGAAGGTGCAAAACTTTAGGCTAGGAAAGGTTAGGAAATAAGGCAGGGCAGGTGAGTGAGGTGTCAGAGGGGGAACTCTTTGAGGCCAGCGATCATAATTCTATTTGTTTTAAAATAGTGATGGAAAAGGATAGACCAGAACTAAAAGTTGATGTTCTAAATTGGAGAAAGGCCAATTTTGACGGTATATGGCAAGAACTTTTGAAAGCTGATTGGAGGCAGATATTCGCAGCTAAAGGGACGGCTGGAAAATGGAAAGCCTTCAGAAATGAGATAACAAGAATCCAGAGAAAGTATATTCCTGTCAGGGTGTAGGGGAAGGCTGGTAAGTATTGGGAATTCTGTATGACTCAAGAAATTGAGTGTTTGGTTCAGAAAAAGCAGGAAGCATGTGTCAGGTATAGACAGGATAGATCGAGTGAATCCTGAGAAGAGTATAAAGGAATTTGGAATATACTTAAGAGGGAAATCAGGAGGGCAAAACACGGACATGAGATAGGTCTAACAAATAGAATTAAGGAGAATGCAAAGGGTTTTTACAAATACATTAAGGAAAAAAGGGTAACTAGGGAGATCAGCAAGGCGGCCTTTGTGTGGAGCAGCACAAAATGGGGGAGATACTAATTGAATATTTTGCATCAGCATTTACTGTGGAAAAGCATATGGAAGATATAGACTGTAGGGAAATCGATGGTGACATCTTGCAAAACGTTCAGATTAGAGAGGAGGAAGTCCTGGATGTTTTGAAACGGTTACAGGTGAATAAATCCCCAGGAACTGATCAGGTGTACCCGAGACCTCTGTGGAAAGCTAGAGAAGTGATTGCTGTGCCTCTTGCTGAGATATTTGTATCATCGATAGTCACAGGTGAGGTGCCAGAAGACTGGAGGTTGGTAAACGTGGTGCCACTGTTTACGAACGGTGGTAAAGACAATCCAGGGAACTATGGAACGGTCAGGCTGACCTCGGCGGTGGGCAAGTTGTTGGAGGGAATCCTGAGGGACAAGATGTACATGTATTTGGAAAGGCAAGGACTGATTAGGAATAGTCGATATGGCTTTGTGCGTCGGAAATCATGTCTCATAAACTTGATTGAGTTTTCTGAAGATTTAACAAAGAATATTGAGGAGGGCAGATGATAGATGTGATCTATATGGACTTCAGTGAGGCATTCGACAATGTCCCCCATGGGAGGCTGATTAACAAGGTTAGAACTCATGGAATACAGGGAGAAGTAGCCATTTGGATACAGAACTGGCTCAAAGGTAAAAGACAGAGAGTGGCGGTGGAGGGTTGTTTTTCAGACTGGAGGCCTGTGACCAGTGCAGTGCCACAAGGATCAGTGCTGGGCCCTCTACTTTTTGTCATTTACATAAATGATTTGGATGTGAGCATAAAGGGTATAGTTAGTAAGTTGACAGATGACACCAAATTTGGAGGTGTAGTGGACAGCGAAGAGGGTTACAACAGGATCTGGACCAGATGGGGACAATGCGCGAACTGGCAGATGGAGTTTAATTCAGATAAATGCAAGGTGCTGCATTTTGGGAAAGCAAGTCTGAGCAGGACTTATACACGTAATGGTAAGGTCCTAGGGAGTCTTGCTGACCAAAGAGACCTTGGAGTGCAGTTCATAGCTCCTTGAAAGTAGAGTCACAGGTAGATAGGATAGTGAAGGCGGCATTTGGTATGCTTTCCTTTATTGGTCAGAGTATTCAATACAGGAGATGGGAGGTCATGTTGTGGCCGTACAGGACACTGGTTTGGCCACTGTTGGAATATTTTGTGCAATTCCGGTCTCCTTCCAATCAGAAGAATTGTCGTGAAACTTGAAAGGGTTCACAAAAGATTTACAAGGATGTTGCCAGGATTGGAGGATTTGAGCTACAGGGAGAGGCTGAACAGGTTGGGGCGGTTTTCCCTGGAGCTTCGGAGGCTGAGGGGTGACCTTATAGAGGTTTACAAAATTATGAGGGGTATGGATAGGATAGGATAAATAGACAAAATCTTTTCCCTGGTGTCAGGGAGTCCAGAACTCGAAGGCATAGTTTGAGGGTGAGAGGGGAAAGATATAAAAGAGGCCTAAGGGGCAACCTTTTCACGCAGAGGGTGGTACGTGTATGGAACGAGCTGCCAGAGGATGTGGTGGAGGCTGGGACATTTGCAACATTTAAGAGGCATTTGGATGGGTATATGAATGGGAAGGGTTTGGAGGGATATGGGTCGGGTGCTGGCAGGTGGGACTAGATTGGGTTGGAATATCTGGTCGGCATGGACGGGTTCGACCGAAGGGTCTGTTTCCGTGCTGTACATCTCTATGACTCTATCACTCATAGACGTTATAGAAATAAATTGTGTGGTCGCGTCTGGAGAAGATTAAAGGTATAAAGGTTTGCAGTAACCGAAGGAAATTACATCAATCGGGACCAGCAGAGTTTACAGAGATTGAATGCGTTTTAGAGACAGAAAGAGTTCATAGTCATCATTAGAAATGGAGAAACTAATTTATGAGAGAAGCAGGGTCACTCTGCACTGTGCCCAGAGACAAGGAGGAGTCTAACAGCTGGAGGGGGTTACGAAGATACAGAGCTTTATTGTTGTCGTGACGGAAAAGGTCACAGAGATCATGAAGGTGGTAGGAGTTCAAAAAAGTCACAAAGACAGGGAGGTTTTTCAGGTCTGGAAAGGACTACACTGAACAGGATGGCTTAAGGAACTGAAGAGTTGTTTTTCTTCAGTTAAGGAGTGATGTGACAGAATCCGGGATTAAAGGCAAAGGCAGAACTAGGAGAGTTTTACTGATATGAGGAGCTTACAGGGATAAGCAGAATTGTAGGGGCTGATAGAGATCGGGGAAGTGGTATCGATGAAACAGACAATGGAGAAACTGACAGACAGAGGGAGGGTTCTGTGGAACAGATGAATTTACAGACAAGATGGTGATAATGAAGCCTGAGAATTTTCTCATGTTCCTTGCCCAGCATTGTTCCGACATCATGCCCTCAGGGTCTGAATTAAAGTCCACTAACTCCTCCCTGTGCTGTTTACTGTGAGTGATCTTACCGGCTGCAGGATTTACTGAAGGCTCCAGATCTACCTCTCCATCTCTCTCTGGCTGACCAACTGTCTTCAATTTGGTGATGGCTGAGGCAGGAATTGGGAATTCTGCTGAGTGAGGGACATCAGGAATACCTACAGGAGACAGAGAAGTAGACAGAATGGGAAATGAGACTAATGCAATGAGGGGTACACATGGAGAATGGCACTGAGTCCCACAGAGATCTGGAAATTCCCGGTCTCCATCCATGGCCTGTGCAGTTGCTTCCCTCTGGTGTGGAGAATGCTGTTGGCTCAGGATCTGGAGTAGATGCAAGAGTGAGAGACACTGACGGAGGCTGCAATTAGACCCACTGGTACCACATTATGCAGTGTGCTACAAATGGACACAGATGAGGAGGGGGACAGGTCTGAGGTGAATAGAACTTCCCAAGTCCAAAGAGAAAGGTTGAATTATTGGAACACCATCGAGATGTGAATGAAGACCAAAAGAAAGAAACAGGAAGGGGGTGAGTTTAATTAAAATACAACATTGTCAAACAGATTTGTGACAGGAAATTATTGGTTAAAATAAAGTAAATGCCACCCTCACAATTCCGCAAACACCACAAGTGACATCATTCCCGCCCCTCACATCATCGCTGATGCCACACACTCAGTGACTTCCTCGCCCCCCCACTGCCGTGTTTGCCACCACTTCCGCCCACACCAATGTCACCCATCTGCATTCTGCTGACACCACCCCCAGGTCCCACCATCACCATCCCTGCCCCCAGAACCCTGAGGGTAACACCACCCCTGCTCATGACTCCATCCCCATTCCCCCTAACACCACACCCACTCCAGTTACAGGCTCCGTCGTCTCCCCCAGCTCCACACCTACGCCTGGTCCCAGCTCCCATTCCTGCCGTGTTTTCACCATTCCCCCTGACCTCCCCCTCACTGAGGACGAATGATCAGTCCTCAGCAAAGGCCTCACCTTTATCCCCTTCCATCCACACATCAATTAATTTAATACACGCCGTGACATCGAACACTTCTTCCACCACCTCCGCCTCAGAGCTTACTTTTACAATGAAGACTCCCGCCTATTTTCTGAGGACCCCTTTGCCGGCCTCCAATACACTCCATCCGCCTGGACACCCCGCGCTGGCCTATTACCTGTCTTCGATTTCTTCATTTCCAACTTGCACCGAGATATTAACTGCCTCACCCTATCTCCCCCCTCCCCCACTCCATCCTCTCACCCTCACAACGTGCAGCCCTCCACTTCCTCTGCTCCAATACCGACCTCACCATCAAACCAGCAGATAAAGGGGGTGCAGTGGTAGTCTGGTGCACTGACCTCTACACCGCTGAAGCCATGATGCCAATTCAAAGACACCTCCTCCTACCACCCCCTCTACCATGACCCACCTCCCATCACCAAACCGTCATCTCCCAGAGCATACAGAACCTCATCACCTCAGGAGGAGATCTCCCACCCACAGCTTCCAACCTCATTGTCCGGGATCCCCCACTGCCCGGTTCTACCTCCTTCCCAAGATCCACAAGCCTGACCACCCTGGCCGACCCATTGTCTCAGCATGCTCCTACCCCACCAAACTCATGACTGCCTACCTCAACATTGTCCTGTCCCCCCAGTCCAGGAACTACCCACATTCATTCGAGACACCACTCACACCCTCCACCTCCTCCAAGACTTCCGTTTCCCCAGCCCCCAACGCCTCATCTTCACAATGAGGGATATCCAATCCCTCTACACCTCCATCCACCATGACCTCCGAGCCCTCCGTTTCTTCCTCTCCCGACGTCCACAACAGTACCCTTCCACCGATACGCTCATTCGTTTGGCTGAACTTGTCCTCACCCTTAACAATTTTTCCTTCAAATCCTCCCACATCCTCCAGACCAAAGGGGTAGCCATGGGCACCCGTATGGGCCCCAGGTCTGCCTGTCTCTTTGTTAGCTACGTAGAACAGTCCATCTTCCGTAGTGACAATGGCACCACTCCCCACGTCTTCCTCCGCAACATTGATGACTGCATTGGCACCACCTCGTGCTCCCTCGAGGAGTTTGAGCAATTCATCAACTTCACCAACACATTCCACTCTGACCTTAAATTTATCTGGACCATCTCTAATACCTCCCTCCCCTTCCTGGGCCTCTCAATCCCCATTAATGACAACCAACTTTCACCAACATTTTTTACAAACCTACCGACTCCCACAGCTACCTAGATTACACATCTTCCCACCCTACCGCCTGCAAAATTCCCAACCCCTATTCCCAATTCCTCCGCCTCTGCTGTACCTGCTCCCAGATGGGCCAGTTCCACCACAGAACACATCAGATAGCCTCCTTCTTTCGAGATCGGAATTTCCCTCCCCACGTGGTAACAGATGCCCTCCAACGCATCTCGTCCACATCCCGCACCTCCACCTTCAAACCCCACCCCTCCAACTGTAACAAGGACAGAACGCCCCTGGTGCTCACCTTCCACCCGACCAACCTTCGTATAAACCAAATTATCCACCGCCATTTCCTCCACCTCCAAACGGACCCCACCACCAGGGATATTTTCCCTCCCCACCCCTCTCCACTTTCCCTCCGTGACTAACTGGTCAGTTCCATGCCCCCCAAAAACCCACCCTCCCTTCCTGGCACCTTCTCCTGCCACTGCAGGAATTGCTAAACCTGTGCCCACACCTCCTCCCTCACCACCATCCAAGGCCCCAAAGGAGCCTTCCACATCCAAAGCTTTACATGCACATCCACCAATATCATTTATTGTATCCGTTGCTCCCTATGCCGTCTCCTCTACATTGGGGAAACTGGACACCTCCTAGCAGAGCACATTCGGGAACATCTCTGGGCCACCCGCACCAATCAACCCCACCGCCCTGTGACCCAACATTTCAACTCCCCCTCCCACTCTGCCGAGGACATGCAGGTCCTGGGCTTCCTCCACCGCCACTTCCTCACCACCCGACGCCTGGAGGAAGAACGTCTCACCTTCCGCCTCGGAACACTTCAACCCCAGGGCATCAATATGGACTTCACCAGTTTCCTCGTTTCCCCTTCCCCCATCTCACCCCGCCTCCAGCCTTCCAGCTCAGCACCGCCCTCATGACCTGTCGTAATGGCCTATCTCCCGTCCCACCTATCCATTCCACCCTCCTCTCTGACCGATCACCCCCATCCCCACCCCCATTCACCCATTGTACTCTTTGCTACCTTCCCCCATCCTCCACTCTGACCTATCACCTCCTTCCCCATCCGATTCACCTATTGTACTCTATGCTACTTTCTCCCCATCCCCACCCCTCTCTCATTTATCTCCCCACTCTGCAGGCTCCCGGCCTCTGTTCCTGATGAAGGGCTTTTGCCCGAAATATCGATCAGGCTGCTCCTCGGATGCTGCCTGACCTACCGTGCTTTTCCAGCACCAGGGTGTGCGTGTGTGTACTGTGCTCCCCTCCAGCACTGTATCTATGTCATGTTGTGTTAACAGATGTTTGGAGCACTCTCACTGTTCTTTGCTCTGTGCACTTTGGGAGACCTTACTTCACTACAGGATTTATTGAAGGCTCCAGATCTCCTTTCCCTTTGTCTCTCTCTGGCGGACCAACTGTGTTCAATGAGGTAATGGACGATCCACCCAGCAGCTGGGAAGACTATTGAGTCAGGACTTTCCTGAGTACCTACAGGAGACAGAGAAATAGACAGAATGGGAAATTAAACAGATGCAGTGAGGGTTGCACATGGAGAATGGCACTGAGTCCCACAGAGATCTGGAGAATGGAGCGATATTAAGAAATAGTCCCAGATTGCTGGAAGATGTCAGGATCACACAATTGTGTTGGAAGAATGGGTTTAGCTTCATGATGCCCTGGTATCAGTGCTCAGGGATGAGCACCCAGTGAGCAGGTGAAGTAATGGCCTAGTGGTATTATTGCGAGAGAATGTATCCAAAACCTCAGCTCATGTTCAGGGGAGGCAGGATTGAGTCCCGCCATCTGAAAAGGAGACATTTGAAATCAATAATTTTAAAAATAAGAATTAACAATTCACAAATAAGTATGAAACCATTACTGATGTAAAACAAATCCAAACATTTGTCCTTTAGAGAAGGACATCTGCCCATCCTCACGTGGTCTGCACTACATCCCCACAGCAAAGGGTTTGCCTCTCAATGACCCTCTGCAATGGCCAAGCACGTTACTCAGCTCAAGGGCTTCTAGGGCTGGGCAAGAAAGGCTGGTCAGCCAGAGACTCACACATCCTATACCTGATTTAAAAAAAACTATTAGGATGGTCCCCCTGGAACTGTGCTGGGAGCAGTGTCCTGGCCAATCATGTCGGTAGGTTTATGGACAGGGCATTAAACTGACAGAGAGGATGCAGGTGAAAGGAGCTTTCCAAATCCAAAGGGAAAAGGTGAAGCAATGGAACAGCATGGGAATATGGCTGAAGACAAGCATTCGGAACAGGATGGGACAGAGTTTAACTAAAACTGTACATCAGCAAATAGATTTGTGACAGAAAATTGTGGAAGAGAGTATCTTATGTTTTTTTTTTGAATGGACAACGTTGCTGCAATAAGGTCGACGGATTTGTGACACAGCGATAAAAGAGATTTCGACACCAGGGAGACATGGATACAGGGTGAACAAAAATATTCAGTGGTTCGTCATCTTGTGCAAACTGAGGCAAAATGGGCAACGCTAACAATAATGGATAACAAAGGCATTACAGAGAAATCATTTAGCCTCAGATCATGAAGTAGAGTCAGTCTGAATATAAATTCTGGCTACTACTTGCCAAGGACTCAAGCAGCAGAACAGTTTTCGACCACCCACCGAACAGCATTTCATGGCTCGTCACTGCATTAATCAGGAACTCATTGGAATTTTTTAACAAAGGTATTGTGATAATTTTGGAAAACTTTATTATTTGTATAATCTGGGACAATCACACGGTCAACCTTGATATTGGAAGAGGAGTTCGGTTAATTTTTTTTCAGTGTTTCTTTGAAAAACACATTGTGCAACTGTTAAGGGACATAACTATCGCAGAGGGACCATGTAATGAAACTTAGTGAATGAGTAATGTCACCTGGAGAGATCCTCTGGGAAATTGTGATAAAGTGCAATTTAAAGAAATATAAAGTTTTAAAGTGAATCACAGAAAGGACAAGCTACAACTAGAAACAAAAATAACCAATGACATGAAGTTGAGAGGAGAACTGACCAAGGTAAATAGGCTAAACAGACTGAAATATGTGCCTGTTAATGAACAGTGGAAAACATTTGACAACGCAAAATACTCAACAAAAGGACATTCCATTGAAACAGTAAAAACCTCAGCAAGAAATTCCCACTGGTCCCGCACTCAGGACAAAAGGGATCATACTAGATTATGAAGCTGAGAAGATCACCAATGAGTACTTAAAATCCTGAAGTGATCGAGTGATTTAGGAGTAAATGTTAATGGATTCCAATGGGTCTGCTTGCAGGAGGGCTGCGGGAAGGGGAGCAACGGTCAGGGTTCATTGACACAATAGGAACAGGGAGAGGTGAAGGTGCTGGAGGTGGTGAGAGTGTTACAGAGAGTGGTCAGGGTGTTACAAAGCCAGGACGGATTGCTGCAGCTGAAGGTGTTTGCAGAGGTACGCAGGGACATAGGTATTTTTATATATTCATTCATGGGATGTGGGTGTCACTGCCTGGAACAACGTTCTTTGACCCCTCTGCTAATTACCCAGAGGGTAGCTCAGAGTCAGCCATATTGCTGTGGGTCTGGAGTCACATGTCGGCCAGACCAGGTTAGAAAATCTGATGTCCTTCCCGAAAGGAGGTTAGTGAACTAGATGAGTTCTTCCTACTGATCAACAATGTTTTAATGGTGGCCCCACCAATGCCTTTTACAGCCACAACATGACATCCCAACTCTTACTAAAAATGCTCTCCTGAATGAAGGTAACCATCCCAAACACCTGCATCACCAGCCTGTCTACCTGTGACACCACATTCAAAGAACTGTATACCTGCATCCCTGGGTCTCTGACTGAAAACACTACCCAGGGCCCGAACATTAACTGCACAGGCCCCACCCTGGTTTGTTTCACCAAAATGGAACACCCCAGCTTTATCTAATTAAACTCCATCTGCTATTCTTCAGCCCACTATCCCAGCAATACTGTTTATCCTGTTGTATCATAGATAACCTTCTTCACTGTCCACTTTACCACCAATTTCAGTGTCACCCAAAACAATTACTGACCAGGAAACCAATGTTTCCATCCAAACCATTTATCCAAATGACAAACAACAGTGGACCCACTCTACCGCTGGTCACATGCCTCCAGTCAGAAAAACAACATGTCTCCCACCACCCTCTTTCTACAACCAACAAGCAAATTTTGTACCAGTTCACTAGCTCCTCCTGAATGCCATATCCTTCTTCCACTGATCTGAGCATATTACCCAGTTTACCAGACTGAACACAGAACGCAGAACAGTTCAGCCCAAGACCCTTCGGCCATGATTTCATGCCAACTCTTTGTCCAACTGTAAGATCAAAGTAAACTACATACCCTTCATTTTACTATTATCCGTGTATCTGTCCAAGATTCTATTAAATGTCCCGAAAGTAATTTTACTACCACCATTGGCAGTCCATCCAACCACCTACCATTCTCTATGCTCTTATCCATCCTCCATTCACCTTAAAATTATGCCGCCTTGTAATAACCATTTATGCCACAGGAGGAAACGTCTCAGACTATTCACTCACTCTGTGCCTCTCATCATCTTGTTCACCTCCACAAAGTCACCCCGCCCCCTTCTTCAGTCCAATGAAAAAAGCCTTAGCTCCCTCAACCTTTTTTCGTAAGAACTGCTCTCCATTACAGGCAGCATCTTGGTAAATCTCCTGTGTACACTCTCTAAAACGTGCACAGACTTCCTGTAAATAGGGGACCAGAACTGAACACAATATTCCAAGTGTGGTCTCACCAGGACGTTATAAAGATGCAGGAAAACCTCACGGCTCTTACAGTCAATCCCCTTCTAAGGGGAGCCAACACAACATATGCCTTTTTTACAACCCTTCAAACGTGCGTGGCGATTTTGAGGGATCTATGGACACCGACCCCATGATCTCTGTTCCTCCACACTGCCAAGTATTCTGCCTTTCACCCTGTATTCTGTATTCAAATTCGAACTTCCAAAATGAATCACTTCACACTTTTCCGGATTGGACTCCATTTGCCACTTCCAGCCCAGCTCTGCGTCCTGTCAATGTCCCATTGCAACCTACAACAGCCCTCCACAATCCCCACCACTCCACCAACCTTCATGTTATTGGCAAACTTACTAACCTACTCTCCAACATCCACATCCAAATCATTTACACAAATCACAGAGAGCAGAGTCCCAGTGCCAATTGTTACAGAACACCACTGGTCACTGAGCTCCAGGCTCAATACTGTCCATCTGCTGCCACCCTCTGTCTTCTCTGGGCCATCCAATCCTGTATCCAGACAGACAGATTTCCCTGTATCCCAATTTTCCTTCTTTTCTGAATGAGCCATCAACATATTCTGCCATATCCTCAAAGAATTCAATAAGGTTTGTGAGGCATGACCTGACTCCACACAAACCCATAACTGACTGGCTAATTTAACTCTCGTTTTCCAAGTCGTCATAAATCCTGTCTTTAGAGTCCTCGCCAATAATCTTCACACCACAGACATTTGACCAAATCTGAAATTCCCAGAATTCTACCTCCGTAACATGGCTTGGACTTTACACATCTTCCCTCCTCTGCCATGTTCCCCAGAAGGACTCTGGAGGGTGGTGGGGGTTACAGAGATAGGGATGGATATCAGGACAGGAGGATTTCGCAGACATTCGGAGGATTGCAATGCCAAAAGTAGGCTTCAGTAATTTTGTGGTTTCATGGTGATGAAGGCATTTCAGGAGGGAGGGAGTTGGGGAGGATTGTAGGGAAATGAGAGGGTTCGCAGTTTAGGTGCTTTGTTAGGACTGTAAGTGGTTCCTGAGTTGGGGAAGGTGTAAGCACTGGTGGATATTACAGAAACATGTGGTTTTGGTTGCAATGCAGGAAGAGGATTCAGGAAGCTGGAGAGTATGGGGTCTGAACGAGGTTACACAAATGGGAAGAGTTGTCAGGAGTGGAGGTGTTTACAGAGACAGCAACGGCCTGATCTGGAGCAGAGGACCCAGATTGGGAGGAATATGGGGATGAAAGGTAGTTTCACAGGGTGGGAGGACCATAGACCCACAGGAGGTTACAGAAATGTGGAGAGCTGTAGGGCTGACAGGTTCATGGAGATGGGAATGTTGGGAGGGATAGAGAAGTTTACAGGGATAAGGATGTTTGTAGGACAGGGCTGGATCACAGGCAGGGAGTGTTTTAGGGAGCTGAGCAGATTACAGAGATAAAGATGTTTGTATCTACTGGAAGAACAAACAGAGATATTCAGGGGAGTCGTGACTGAAGATGTTTGCAGACATAGGAAGGCTTAGGTTCTGGGGGTTATGGAGGCTGTGGAATCTGGATTTCTTTTCAGACACTGGGATAACAATTTTGGTCAGACACAGTTTCACAGATAAGGGAGCATAGCGCAAACAGGAGGAAGTTGTAGAGGAAGGTGACGTTTAAACAGATAGTGGTGTAAGAGCTGGACAAGGTTATGGAGATGGGTAGATGGTGGAGAAACACAGGAGGCGCTTACATTGACATGGGGGTGATAGTGACAGGAGGGTGTTAAATAGATAGTGGGTTTTGTAGGGACTGGATTGGGAGAGGAACAGGCATGGAGTGAGTTCGACAGATCAGGATTACTGCAGAAACCTGAGAGGATTACACTGATAGGGATGGTGGTCGGGTCTCCACAGACTGTTGGTGTTTAGGGACTGGAAGAGATTTGGTCGATAGGGAGGGATGTAAGAGCTGCAGGAGCTTATGGAGAATTGGAGCAATTTGCAGAGGTAGGTTTCTCAGACAGGAGTAGGTTATAGATAGTGAGGGTTGTGTGGTCTGAGTAAGTCAAAAAGAGGAGAGTTTTCGCGTCTGGAAGAGGTTACACTGACAGGGACAGTTGAAGAGACTGAAGCAAAAATGCATGGAGAAGGTTACACAGATAGGGAGGTGAGTAGGGACTGAAGGTGAATACACAGACATGGAGGGTTGTATTGTTAGACGGAGCTGAGAGGGATAGGGACTGGTGTAGGGATTTACACAGATAGGGAAGGTTGTTTTTTGGAGAAGGTTACACTGATACAGACAGTGTTAGGGAGAGTTTAGTGGACTACAGAGGAGCTCAGAGAGAATGTATTATGGGGAGTGGAGGAGATTACAGACAGAGAGATGGCTGTCGGGGTGAAAAGACCTTCTACAGATCCTCAGTGCTGTAAGGCTGGAGGGAGATTATAACAGTGAGTGTTGCCAAGACTTAATTACTTCACTGAAATAGAGCAGGTCTCAGCACGTAACTGTCAAAGGGAAATTGAGACAGTCCAGATGAGTTTTCAAAGATACAAATGTTTATGGGAGTTTCAAGAGGGAACAATGATTGGGAGTGCTGTACCAAATGGTAATAGTTATAGTGAGGGTTCTAAAAGCAGAAAGAGGTGACAGACATATCGATCTTTGTCAGGACTGGAGAAGGTTACATAGGCAAGGAATGTTTTAGAGTCTGGAGGAGATTACAGTGTTAAGGAGAATATTGGGGATAAGGCAAGGTGTAAGAGACGGTGATGGTTGACAGAGCTGGACAATAACCTGAATAGATTAGACATCGTGTGCAACCAGGCCATTCGGCCCAACCAGTCCATTCCAAAACTCTGAAGAGCATCCTACCCAGACCCACCCCTCTACCTATACATTAAACCCTGCATTTCTCGTGGTGAACTTACTTAAACCACACATTCCTGAATACCACAGTCAATTTATGATGGCCAATCCACTGATGGTGCAAATTTTGGACACACACACACACACTCACACTCACAGCAAGGGAGCGACACGCAAACACACACAGTGAGGGAGATACCCGCAGACACACAGCGAGGGAAGGACATGCGCACACGCACAGTGAGGGGGATACACGCAGACACACAGCAAGGGAGATACACGCAGACACACAGCGAGGGAAGGACATGCACACACACACACAGTGAGGGGGATACACGCAGACACACAGCAAGGGGGATACACGCAGACACACAGTGAGGGAAGGACATGCACACACACAAAGTGAGGGGGTTACACGCAGGCACACAGCGAGGGAAGGACATGCACGCACACACAGAGTGAGGGGGATACACGCAGACACACAGCGAGGGAAGGACATGCACACAAACACACACACAGTGAGGGGGATACCCACAGACAAACAGCGAGGGAAGGACATGCACACACACACACAGTGAGGGGGATACACGCAGACACACAGCGAGGGAAGGACATGCACACACACACACAGCGAGGGGGATACACGCAGACACACAGCGAGGGAAGGACATGCACACACACACAGAGTGAGGGGGTTACACGCAGGCACACAGCGAGGGAAGGACATGCACGCACACACAGTGAGGGGGATACCCGCAGAGACATACGCAAATCGAGGGAGGAACACACACACGCCCAGCGAGGGAGGGACACACACACACACAGCGAGGGAGGGACGTGCGCATACACAGAGCGAGGGACACATGCACACAGCGAGGGAGGGGGACACACACACACATAGCGAGGAGGACACGCGCACACACACACACACACACACAGCGAGGGAGGGACACGCACAGACACGCAGCGAAGACACACAAACACAAACACACAGAGGGAGGGACACGCACACAAACAGCAAGAAAGGGATACGCACACACAACGAGGAAGAGACATGCAGACACACAGTGAGGGAGGGACACGCACATACACTCCAACGGAGGGACATGGACACATCGCGAAGTAGGGACAATCACACACATGTCGAGGGGGCGGGCATGTGCACAGAAATTGAGAGGGGGGACACACACACAGCGAGAGGGGACGCACACAGACACGGCAAGGGTGGGACACACACACTCAGCAAGGTGGTCACACACATAGGGGATGGACACGCACGTGCAAAGCGAGGGAGGGGCACGCACACATACATACACACACACAGAGCAAGGGAGGCACATGCACACACGCTCACACAAACACAAGGGATGGACACACACGCAAAGCAAGGGAGGGACACACACACGCACACACGCACACACACAGCAAGGGAGGGACATGCACACACACAGAGCGAGGGAAAGACACACACACACATACAGCGAAGGAAGGGGGACACACACACACACACAGAGCGAGGGAGGGAAGGACATGCACACACACAGAGCGAGGGAGGGACGTACACACACAGCGAGAGAGGGACACACGCACACAGCAAGGGAGGGACACACGCATACACACACACACAGCGAGGGAGGGACACGCGTACAAACAGCGAGGAGGAGACACATGCACACACAGCAAGGGAGGGCCACACTCACACACACACGCACGTACACACAGTGAGGGAGGGACACACACACACACACACACACACACACACACACACACACACACAGCGAGGGAGGGACACACACACAAACACACACACACAGCGAGGGAGGGACACACACACACACACACACACACACACAGAGCGAGGGAGGGACACAAACACACACACACACACACACACACAAAGGGAGCGACACACACACACACAGCGAGGGAGGGACACACACACACACACACAGCAAGGGAGCGACACACACACACACAGCGAGGGAGGGACACACACACACTCACAGCGAGGGGACACACACACACAAAGTGAGGGAGGGAAACACGCAGACATATGCACACACAAACACACACATATTGAGGGAGGGACACGCTCACACACACAGTGAGGGAGGGACATGCTCACACACAGCGAGGGAAGGGGACACACACACACACACACACACACACACACAGAGAACAATGGAGGGACACGTGCACACACAGTGATGTGTCTCCTCGGACGTGTAATCGTCCAGCTCTCACTCCAGTCTGCTCCCTCACAGGGTCACCGTCTCTCTGACTCCCAGGTACAACTGGGCCTAGATCCTCAGTACTGATTTACATTCTTCCAGGTGTGAGTCAGCCTCAAGCCCCTGCTCCAAGTTGCTCCCTCACACGGTCACTCCCTCTGTGACTTGGTGCTGATTTCGAGCCTCCTGCTCTGCTTTTCATCCAAATCCAAGTCCCAGTCGGCCTTGACCCTCGCTGCTGATTTATATTTTCCCGCTTTGTGCTGTACTCTCTCAGGTTCTCTCCCCTTGTGACTCCCAGGTAATGGTAGGCCTCAAGCCTCAGCTGAGATTTATAACATCACAATCCGCACTGCTCTCTTACAGGATCGCTGTTGTGCCTGGACGACAGTGGGGAAGAGGTCAATGAGACAGAGCAGAGGGTGTTACAGTGATTGAGGAGCTGTAGGGGATGAAACAGGTTATCTGGGGAGCTAGGCAGACCTGCATTAATAAAGAA
Organism: Chiloscyllium punctatum; assembly: GCF_047496795.1. Lineage (NCBI taxonomy): Eukaryota > Metazoa > Chordata > Chondrichthyes > Orectolobiformes > Hemiscylliidae > Chiloscyllium > Chiloscyllium punctatum. The sequence continues at coordinate 31,618,760 of NC_092766.1, read as the reverse complement.
CGTTACTGGAAGATACAGCGAGAGTTGCAGACACTGAAGAAGGCAAAGGAAATAGAGAGATGGTGGCTTGTTCATGACGGAGCTTTGTAGAGTCTAAAGGGCTTCAACGTTTGTGAGAAGATTTGTAGCACGGGTGCTCGTTGTTGTGGTTCTGTTCACCGAGCTGGGAATTTGTGTTGCAGACGTTTCGTCCCCTGTCTAGGTGACATCCTCAGTGTTTGGGAGCCTCCTGTGAAGCGCTTCTGTGATGTTTCCTCCGGCATTTATAGTGGTTTGTATCTGCCGCTTCCGGTTGTTAGTTCCAGCTGTCCGCTGCAGTGGCCGGCATATTGGATCCAGGTCAATGTGCTTATTGATTGAATCTGTGGATGAGTGCCATGCTTCCAGCAATTCCCTGGCTGTTCTGTTGTTTAGCTTGTCCTATAATAGTAGTGTTGTCCCAGTCGAACTCACGTTGCTTGTCATCTGCGTGTGTGGCTACTAAGGATAGCTGGTCGTGTCGTTTCGTGTCTAGTTGGTGTTCATGGATGCGGATCGTTAGCTGTCTTCCTGTTTGTCCTATGTAGTGTTTTGTGCAGTCCTTGCATGGGAGTTTGTACACTACGTTGGTTTTGCTCATGCTGGGTATCAGGTCCTTCGTTCTGGTGAGTTGTTGTTGGAGAGTGGCTGTTGGTTTGTGTGCTGTTATGAGTCTGAGTGGTCGCAGTAGTCTGGCTGTCAGTTCCGAAATGTTCTTGATGTATGGTAGTGTGGCTAGTCCTTTGGGTCATGACATGTCTTCACTCTGTTGTCTTTCCCTGAGGCATCTGTGGATGAAATTGCGTGGAGTTTGACCTCACGCCACAGCTCACCAATAGGAAAAACAACACACTCAGAAACCTACAAAAAAAAGGACAGATAACCAGGTTTGACCTACAGAGAATGAAACCTGAAAGTAAGAACACCCTCAGAATCTATGGACTACCTAAAGTGCACAAACCAGCCATCCCACTCAGACCCATAGTATCACTACCAGGGACACCATCACACAAACTGGCTAAAGAACTTCAGCAGAAACTGAAAAACCTGATCAGTGGATCCAGACACTCTGTACAGTCAACACAGAAATTCTTGGACATCATCAGAAATATACACATAGACAAGGAAGAAACTATGGTCTCATTCGATATAACGGCACTGTTCACCTCTATCGACAAAACCCTAGCCAGAGAAACAATAGCCAATTTGCTGGACATACAGAACAGACAACAGGACGTTGAACCTATCAACAAAGACGGCATACTCAAACTACTAGACCTGTGCCTCACAACACACTTCACATTCAACAACCAAATATATGAACAAATCAACGGCACACCCATGGGCTCACCCATCTCTGGACTCATAGCAGAAGCAGAAATGCAAAGGTTAGAACAAACAGTCTTACCGCAAATTCAACCCAAACTCTGGGTCAGATATGTAGATGACACCTTTGTAATAATTAAAAACACAGAAATAGAGAACACACACCGGCTCATCAACGCCACACCCACAGGAATCCGATTCACTAGAGAGGAAGAAAAGGACAACCAACTCCCATTCCTAGACGTGATGGTGCAGAGAACACCGAATGGATAATTCACCACAAAGGTTTACAGGAAAGACACACACACAGACCAAGTCCTGAACTACGAAAGCAACCACCCCAACACACACAAAAGAAGTTGCATCAAGACACTGTTCAAAAGGGCCACAACACGCTGCAGTACATCAGAACTGCAAAAAGAGGAAGAAGAACACCGATACAAGGCATTCGCCAAAAAAAAAACCCCGCAATTTCATTAGGGTTTGTCTGTATGGATTTGCTAGACGACTGTCCTCTGATATTGATGAGGGCAGTGCAGATGATGTGGTTTATATGGAGTTCATTAAGGTCTTTGACGAGGTCCCACACGGAAGGCTGGTCCAAAAGGGAAGATCCGATGGGATCCAAGGTAAGTTGGTGAATTGGGTCCGCAATTGGTGGAGGGTTGGTTTTGTGATTGAAAGCTTTTGTCCAGCGGGTGTACCACAGGGATCTGTGCAGGAGTCATTGCTGTTCATTATAGACATTAATCACTCGGATGTGAAAGCAGAAGGTAACATGAGTAGGTTTGCAGATAACATGAAAGGTGAGGGTGTTGTCCATAGTGAGGGGTATGGACTCAGGCTGCAGTCTGATATCGATCAGATGATAAACTGAGCAGAGTAATGTGAGACAGAGTTTACTTCTGATCACTGTGAGGTAATGCACTGTGGGAAGTCTAAGAAACGAATGATATACATCATGAATTGTCGGTCCTTCTGGAGTACTGAGGAATACAGGGACCTCGGTGGGCAAGTCCCTGGATGTCTGAAGGTGTCAGCACAGGTAGACAGGGTGGAGAATACACCTGAACTGGGAACGTTCCTGATGGGGAACGTTGCTGGAGCTGCTCGAGAGGATTTCAACTTGTCTGGCAGGTCTGTGTGAACCCAAAGAGTTGTAAGGCCAGAAAGAAAGTTGAGGCTGGTACAAATGTTAAAGAGAGGAATATAAGGAGACAAAACAGGCAAGAACATAGCAGACAATTAGGGAAAACTGGTGGATTAAACCGACGTTATTTCAATGCAAAGGGCCAGACAGATAAGGCAGATGAACCCAGAGCATGGATGGGAACATGGGATTGGGATACCATAGATATTACAGAAACACAGCTGAGGGAGCAACAGGAGCAGCAGCTCAATGTTCCGGAGACAGATACTACAGGAAGGATAGAACTGGAAGCAAAACAGGAGGAGAGCTGGTGGGTTTGTTGGGGGAAAAATCCCAGCAGTGCCTAGAGGGAGTATTCATGCAGGATCACCCAGTTAAACGATATTAGTGGAGCTGGGAAATAAAAATTGGTCATTAGTTTTCTACGGTCGTACTACAGCGATAGGCAACGGGAGATGAAGGAGAAAATATATCAGGAGATTTCAGATATCTCTTAGAATAATAGGGTTGAAATGATAGGGGACCTTAACCGCTCCAAACCTGGACTGGGATTGCTGCTAAGTTAAGCATTTGGATGGAAAGAATTTGTTAAGTGTGTTCTGAAAACTCCCAGTCATTATGTAAATTGCCCAACTGGAGAATGGGGCTAAACTTGACCTCCCCTTAGGAAACAAGGTCATGAACGGGACTGAGGTGTTAGTGGGGGAGCACTTTGGAAAGTTACCACAATTGTATTAGTTTGAAAATAGCGATGGAAAAGGAGAGGCCTGGTCCACAAGTTAAAGTTATTCAATGGAGCAAGATAGTATTAGACAGGAATTTTTAAAGTAGATCTGGGGAGGTTATTGGCAGGTAAAGGGAAGTCTGGCAAGTAGGAATATTTTAAAACCGAGATAAAAGGAGTGTTCAGCACCAGCGTGTTCCTGTTAGTGTGCAGCTCAATGCTGACTGAATTAGGAAACACTGACTGAGTTTCGAGGCTGTGGTTATGAAAAAAGGGGTCACATGTCAGATATAACTGGCTGACTCAAGAGAATCCTTTCGGGAGCATCAGGGTTGTAGAAATACACTTAGGATGGAAATCAGGAATGTAAAAAGGGGACACAAGATCGCTTTGACAGAGAAAGTTAAGGAGAATCCAAAGAGACTCTACAAGTATATTAAGAGCAAAAGAAGAGCTCGGGACAAACCCGGTCTCCTTAATTATCAATGAAGGCAACAATGTGCGAAACTACAAGATCCAAAATAAATATTTCACTTTGGAACTTACTGTGGATAAAGACTGGGGCGCTCAGGGAACTAAACAGTGTTTGGCCTGACCACTATTGGAATACTGTGTGCAATTCTGGTCTGCAATTCTGGATGTCATGGAACATGAAAGGTTTCAGAAGAAATGACCAAAGATGTTGCCAGGGTTGGAGGGTTTGTACTTCAGGGAAAAGCCTGAATAGGCTGGGGCCGTTTTCAGTTGAACATGGGAGGCTGAGGAGTTAACCGATAAAAGGTGTTTAAAATCATGATGGTCATCGACAGGGTCAATAGACAAGGTCATTTCCCCAGGCGAGGGAAACTTTTCAAAGGGGTATAAAGGACAACTGGCTCCCGCAGAGTGGATGGAATAAGCTGCCAGAGCAAATAGTGGAGGCTGATAGAAATACATTTAAAAGGCATGTGGATGGGTGGATGAATAGCAAGGGGTCAGAGGGATATTGGCAAAATTGTGGCAAATGTGACTAGAAACGTCATGCAGGAGTTGGTCCGAAGGGCCTGTTTCTGTGCTGTTCATCTCGATGTCTCAACATCTTGAAATGAGTCCACATTATAGAAAAGGAGGTGCTGGAGGTTTTAAAACACAAAGGTAGATAAATCCCCACCACCTGATCAAATGGATCTCAGGACATTGTGGGAAGCTGGTGAAGAATTTGTAGGGCCCCAAGCAGAGATATTTGGACCATAGAGAGCTATGTGTGATAGGCTGTTAGACTGGAGGGTTGCATTGTGGACAGTGAAGAAGGTTTTCTGAGATTACAAAGGGATCCTGATGAAATGTGTGAATGGCTGAAAAACTGTAGATGGAGTTCAATCTGAAAAAATCCGAGGTAATGCCCTTGGTACAACAAACACGGGCAGGACTTATACAATTAATGGCAAGACCTTCAGTAGTGTTGTAGAACAGAGGGACCTCAGGGTTCAGCTACATAATTCTTTGAAGTTTGCAACATGGAGGGACAGGAAAGTTTAAAAAAGGTGCTGGCCTCACTTGCTTTCATTGCTCAGTCCTTTGGATATAGGAGTTGGGAAGTCATATTGAGATTATACAGGCCATTGGTGAGTCCTCTTCTGGAATACTGTGTCCAGTTCTGGTCGCCCAGTTATAGGAAGGATATTATTAAGCTGGAAAGGGTTGGGAGGAGATTTACTGGGATGTGGCTGGGTACGAAAGGCTTCAGTATAAAGAAAGGCTGAACAGGTTGGTATTTTTCTCTGAAACCTGAATGTTGACAGATAACATCATAACAGTTTATAAAATCATGAGGGGGATAGATAGAGTTAATGGGAGTTGTCTTTTCCCATGGACAGGGGAGTTTCAAGACAAGGCACTACATTTTTAAGTTTAGAGGAGAAACATTTAAAAAAAAAGACATGAGGCACATTGTTACACAGAGGGTGGGTTGTGTGTGGAATTAACTTCCCAAGGAAGGGGTGAACATGGGGACAATTACAATGTTTAAAAGACATTAGGATTAGTACAGGAATAGGAAAGGTTTGGAGGGATATGATCCAGGAACAGGCAGGTGAGATGAGATCCGTTTTAGAGTATGGTTAGCGTTAACCAAAGAGTGCAGTATGACTCTCTGACTATGATTATAATGTTGTGTCATTAATTAAGAAAGGCTGCAAGAGAAAGCCATGGAACTACAGACTGATGAGCGAGACATCAGGGTGGGTCAGTGGTTGGAGGTAATTCTGAGAAGTAGGCCTTACATGCATTTGGAAAGACAAGGCCTGATTACGGACAGCCAGCATGGCTTTGTGCATGGGAAAACATGTCTCACAAACTTGACTGGAGTTTGCTCAAGATGTGACCAAAAAGGTAGACGAAGGCAGAGCAACAGACATTGTTTCTGGCTTCTGCAAACCCTTCTTCAGGGTGTAACATGATACATTGGTTAGTAAGGGTAGATCACATGGGATCAGGGAGAGCTAGCCAACTGGATACAAAATGGGATGACAGTGGGAGACAGAGGGTGGTGGGAGAGGGTTGTTGTTCAGACTGGGGCCTCTGACCAGCAGTGTGCTGGAAGGATTGGTGCTGGGACCACTGTTGTGCACCATTTACATAAACAATTTGAGTGAAAATATAGCAGTCCCTGTTAGTATGTTTGTGGATACCAAGATTAATGGAAGAGTGGGCAGTGAATATAGTTATCGAAGGGGATGGTAATCAACTGGGCCAGTGGGCCAAGGAATGAAAGATGGAGTTTAATTCAGGTGTTGGGTTTAGTTCAGACAAACCAGGGAGGACTAACACAGTTAATGGTCGGGCCCTGGACAGTGTTGTAGAAAAGAGAGAGACCAAGGGGTGCAGTTATATTGTTCCTTGGACTGGCATCACAGGGCGACAGGGTGTTGAAAATGGCAATTGGCACACTTGTCTTCATTGTTCAGAGCATTGAGTACATGAGTTGGAGATATTGGTAACACTGTCGTCAATATTTCTTATAAAGGTTTATGAAACCATGTAGGGTCTAAGGAAGGTGAATTGCCAAGAGTAAGTGAGTCCAAAGCTAGAGGCATAAACGTGAGGTGAGAGAGCAAGGATTTTAAGAGGGAGCTGAGGGGCAACATTATCCACAGAGGATGGTGCATAGATGGAATGAACTGCCAGAGGAAATGGTAAAAACAAGTACAATTACAACATGGAAAAGACACTCGGGCAGGTACATGGAGAGGAGAAGGTTTGAAGGGATATGAGCCAAACACAGGCAAACGCGACTAAGTTCATTTAGGAAACCTCGGCCGAAGAGTCATGCCGCACAGAAACAGACCCGATGTCTCCAGTTATTGGAGGAGGAGACTATCGAGACAAGGCATGTTGTAGAGACTGAAGCAAGTTACAGCGATAGGATGGTCATCTGGACTGGAGGTTTCAAATATGTGAAATAATTGGTGAGAGGGGAGGAGGTGACAGAGATAGGAACTGTTATAAGAGTTAGAATGATTGAAGACACTGGTCCTCAATACAAGCCATAGATACAGTGTTGGAGAGGGAATAGGGAACAGAAAGATCCCAGGCAGCATTACCACCCTCTCGTGGGAGGCCTGCTTTCCCCTCAGTTGTTCTGATGATCCCTAAGGAAGCACAGGCCAGGACTGATAACTGGGAACTCCCGATGCTGTCTCATTACAACAAAACTTGCAACAGGCGTGGTGATTGAGCCTGGGGTGTGTCTGCACTGTGCTCCCCCTCCAGCAAATTTCTCTATGTCATGTCTTGTTAGCTGATGTTTGGATCCCCCTTATTACTTTCTGCTCTGTGCACTGGAATGATCTTACCTGGCAGCAGGACTTATTGAAGACTCCCGACCTCCCTGACTTTGTCTTTCTGGCTGACCAACCATCGTACCAACCAGCAGTTGGCAGTCTATTGAGTCAGGAACTCCCTGATTACCTGTAGAAGACACAGAAATAGGCAGAATGGGAAATTAGACTGATGCTGTGAGGGTTACACATGTCGAATGGCACTGAGCCCACAGAGATCTGGAACTTCCCAGTCTCCATTCCTGACCTATGCTGCCTCATCTCTCTGGAGTGGAGAATTCTGTTGGCTCATGATCTGGAGTCGCTTCAAGAGTGAGAGACGCTGACAGAGGCAGCAATTAGACCCACACAGTGAGGGATACCACATGGAGAGGTACTGAGTCACATCACCAGAGTGCCGGGACAAACAATTGTGCAGGATGAAAGACTTTTGATTCATGTTGCACTGGGATATACAAACTGTGAGCAGGCGAAGTGATGGCCTAGTGGCATTATTGTGTGACAATTTATCCAGAAACTCAGCAAGTGTTCTCTGGACACAGGTTCAAATCCCACCATTGCAAATGATTGAATGTGAAATAAATGCTTCAAAAACGATGTAATTAAAAACCTGCAAGTGAGTATTAAACAATTGCTGATGTTAAGAAAAATCCATCGGGTGCATTCCTGTCTTTAGTGAAGTAATCGAAGATGGGACTGGGATATCACAGGTATTACAGAAACACATTTAGGGAGGGACAGGACAGGCAGCTCAATGTTCCAGGGGACAGATGCTGCAGGAAGGACAGAAGGGGAGCTGAGAGAGGAGGAGAGCTGCTGGTTCTGATTGGGTGAAACATCCCAGCAGGACTGAGAGAGGATATTCCTGCAGGACCGCCCAGTGAAGCTGTGTTCGTGGAATTAATCAATAACAATGGGGCTTCCCTTTCCTCTGATTGGTCTACAGACCCCGAGAGCCCCGCCCTCCTGCACCTTGACCTTCTCAAGATGGCGGCCCGCAGGTCGGCGCTCCCTCTTCCCTCAAACAAATGGCGGCCGTGACCCTGGGCCGCTTCCCTGATCAGAGACCGCCACCTCTTTCTCCGGGCCTGGAGGGTCTTTTTCGATTTTTTTTTAACCTTTACTTGTGAATTCTCTCCGCTTCTTTCTCCCAGCGAGGTTCCCGCACACCGGCTCTGAACGTCACTCTCTGAAGCCGATCGCAGTCGCTGCCGGAGAAAGCAGCTCCATGTCTCTCTGCACTGACCAATGTGACATTGCGCATGCTCTGCACAGAAACCAAACTGCGCGTGCGCCTAAGGTTATGTGTGGGTTCACAGAGAATATTCATAACTGCACAGACTGATAGGCAAAATATTAGTCATTAACAATTGTTTTGTCGTGTTACAGTCATAGAGATGTCTAGCATGCAAATAGATTGTCCGGTCCAAATCAACCATAACGGCCAGTTATGTAAATTACCAATCGTTCTGGGAGTTTGAAAAGAAGTTTCTTACTCGAGTTGTGCAAATCGATTTGAAATATGTACGTTATCAGATTTACATTTCAACTACAGGATTTCTTAAAATCTCACATTGATTTATGAGAGAGATTTAATGCTCCACTATGCAGTGAGAATGATCAATCCTGCAAAATTGTTTGCTCTCTGACCAATCTTGTAGCGTTCACTTCCCGAGAATGCTTTAGCCCCACTCCTCACTCACTCTGGTTGGAGGACCGGCCGCTACTCGGTCCTCCTGTTTCCGCCCCTTCCTCCCAATTGCAGAGTTGATTCAGGCGTGACTTAGCAGGCAAGGGACAAAGGAAGTTCGAGTCGATGTTTTGTGACGCGGTGAATATATCCCGAATCTTGGACCGAGAGGCCTGGGTTCAATTCGCAGCTTGTGCAGGTGTGTGTAACAACAACTTTTAGCAGGTTAATTAGGAAAAAACAAGGGAAGTCAGGAACAGAGAGCAAACAATAGAAAATGCATGCAATGTGGTGGGGCTCTCAATGCTCAGATGATTTGGCTCTTTACCAAGCGTTTCAGGGTCCCAGTCCAGGCTGTTGCACTCCTCTTAGTGCACAGCCAGATACCACCATTGTGGGGTAAAATGTTGTGGTGGGATATAGTGGTGCCTTTCTGGAAGGTGCTCGGATTTTGTGGTGAAAACAGTTGAGAAGGAGTCGGGTTTTGTATGGAGCTACCTGTCCCCCTCCTGTTGCAGCATCTTATTATTGCCCTGACTCTATGTCGTACATGGAGAAAGTGAGGACTGCAGATGCTGGAGATCAGGGCTGAAAAATGTGTTGCTGGAAAAGCTCAGCATGTCAGGCAGCATTCGCTACCTCGAACATGTTTGGTAGAGATCAGTGACACTTCGTAAGCTCACAATACAAGATCCATCACTCTGTTTAAGACAGTAAAAAACTCTTGTAGCACAATAGCCAGAGAACAACACAGTGCAGAACAGGCCCTTCAGTCCTTGATGTTGCGTCGACCTGTGAACTATTCTCAGCTCATACCCCTACACTATCCCAAAATCAACCATGTGCTTATCTAAAGGATTGTTTAAATCTCACTATAGTGGCTGAGTTAACTACATTGGTTAGGGCGTGGAATCCACTACCTACTAGTCTCTGAGTAAAGAACCTGCCTCTGACATCTGTCTTAAATCTATCACCCCTCAATTTGTAGTTATGCCCCCTCATACACACTGATGTCATCATCCTAGGAAAAAGACTTTCACTGTCTACCCTATTTCAGCCTCTGATCATCTTGTATGTCTCTATCAAATCCTCTCTTAGCCGCCTTCTTGCCAATGAGAAAACGTTCAAATTGCTCAACCTTTCCTCATAAGACCTTCCCTCCAGACCACACAACATCCTGGTAAATTTCCTCTGCACCTCTTCCAATGCTTCCACATCCTTCCCGAAATATGTGCACCAGAACTGCGCACAATATTCCAAATATGGCCGCACCAGTGTTTTGTATAGTTGCAGCATCATATTGTGGTTCCAGAACTCAATCCATCCACGAATGAAACCTAACAAACCGTATGCCACCTTAACAGTACTGTACACCGGGGTGGCAACTTTCAGGCATTTATGTACGTGGACTCCAACATCCCTCTGCACATCTACACTACCAAGAATGTTTCCATTGACCCAGTACTCTGCCTTCCTGTTATTCTTCACAAAGTGTATCACCTCACATTTAGCTGCATTGAACTCCATTTGCCACCCTTCAGCCCAATTATGCAGTTTATCCAAGTCCCCTTGCAACCTGTAATATTCTTCCACACTGTCCACTACTCCACTGACTTTCGTGTCATCTGCAAATTTACCAATCCATCCACCTATGCCTGCATCTAAGACTTTTATAAAAAATGACAAACAGCAGTGGTCCCAAAACAGATCCTTGTGGCACACCACTAATAACCGGACTGGAGGCTGATTATTTTCCATCATCCACCAGTCGCTGCCTTCTTTCAGAAAGCCAGTTTCTAATCCAAACTACTAAATCACACTCAATTCCATGTCGCTGCATTTTCTCTAAGAGCCTAACATTTGGAACCTTATGAAAGGCTTTACTGAAGTCCATGTATACCACGTCAACTGCCCTACCCTCATCAAAATGCTTGGTCACCATCGCAAAAATACTCAATGAAGTTTGTGAGACACGACCTGCCCTTGACGAAACCATATTGACAATCTGAAATCATATTGTTGTTTGCCAGATGATTACAAATATTGTCTCTCATAATCCTTTCCAAAACCTTTCCTACAACAGAAGTAAGGCTCACTGGTATATAATTACCTGGGTCATCTCGACTGTCCTTCTTGATCAAGGGCATAACATTTGCAATCATCCAGTCACCTGGTACTGAACCTGTAGGCAATGACGACTCAATATCAAAGCCTAAGTATTTGCTATCTTCTCCCTAGCTTCCCAGAAAATCCATGGATAAATCCCATCCAGCCCAGGGGACTTGTCTACTTTCAATCCTTTTAGAATTGATAACACCTGTTCGTAACTAACCTCGATCCTTTCTCGTCTAACATCTTCTACCTCATTATTGTCTGCAATATTCTCATTTTCCTGAGTGAAAACCAATGAGAAATATTCGTTTAGCAACTCTCCAATTTCCACAAGAGATGCAATTTCTGTCGTAAACTACAGTTCCCTTACCTTATCACTTCCTCCCTGCCTGACAGGGACATACCTATCAAGGACACACAATATCTGTTCCTTAAACCAGCTCCACATTTCTATTGTCTGCATCCACTGCATTTTGCTACCCCATTCTATGTGTCCTAATTCTTGCTGAATTGCATTATAATTGCCACTGCCCCATCGATAATTCTTCACCTGTGACATGTACCTATCACTTTCCATCGCTAAACTAAACATAACTGAATTGTACTCATCTCTCCAAAGTGCTCACCTACGACTGAACCAAACACCTAGTCCGGTTCATGACCAGGCGCCAAATCCAATGTGGCATTCCCTCTTGTCGGCCCTTTGACTTACTGTGTCAGGAAACCCTCCCGTACACATTGGACAAAAACTGATACATCTGATATACTAGAGTTATAGCATTTTCAGTCAATGTTAGGGAAGTTAAAGTCCCCCATAATGACCACCATGTTACTTTCACTCCTACCCAGTGTAATTTTGCTAATCCTCTCTTCCCCCTCCCTGGACCTCTGCAGCAGCCGATTAAAAAGTCCAAGCAGTGTGACCTCCCCTCTCCTGTTTCTAACCTCAGCCCACACTACTTCAGTAGAGAAGTCCTCATCAAATGTTCTCTCAGCCACCGTTATACTATCCTTGACTAACATGACATGCATGGGCCCATTGCGGTGCTTCAAATTCCATGAGGCAGCCATACTGTCTACGACAGACAGACTCAGTCCAGAATCTCCTCTGTCCTTAAGACTTTATGCACTGCCTGCACTCCTCGATTTCCCCTTTGCATGTTCCCTTTCCAACCCACCACACCTGCATCACTCCACAATTGGAGCTGCCAAGGACAGAAGTCTGTGGAATACCCTCCCTAACCTTCTCTATCCTCTTTTAAGATGTATTTTAAAATAATTCTCTTTAATCAATGTTTTGATCATCCATGAAGCACCTTAGGAGATTTGCTATTGTGAAAGATTCCATACAATGCAAGTAGTTGTTTTTATTGCCATACATTAGGAGAAACAAGAATGATGCTTTCAAATTGTTAACAAGAAAGTCACTGATAGGCACATTGTGTAGATAAAATAATAACGTCACATTGGGATGGGCAATAAACAAAGAAGTAACTAACGCCTGTAAAAATGGCATGTCTATTACCATGGGTGATTTTAATCTACATGTAGATTGGTCGAACCAGCTCAGTCAGGGTAGCCATGTGGAGTTCATTAAGTTTATCCATGATAGTTTTTTTGAACAGTATGAAATGGAACTGACAAGGAGCAAGCTATCCAAAATCTGGCCCCTGTGCAATGAGCCAGGAATAATTAATGACCTCAGAGTTAGGGATCCTCTTGGAAGAAGTGATCACTGTAAGGTTGAAGTTAGAACACATATGGAGAGTGTGAAGATAAAATCTAATACCTTGGTCCTGTGCTTGAACACGGGGAACTAAAATAGAATGATGGAGAACCTGGATAAAGTAGACTGGAAACAAAGATTTTATGGTGGGACAGTTGATGAGCAGTGAAAAATTTTCAAAGACCTTTTAGGAAGTGCTCAGCAAAAACATATTCCAGTGAAAAGGAAGGACTGTAAGAAAAGTTGGTGGACAAAAGATAGGGAATTCTACACCAGTTAGTTTATTTTCTGGAGTTGGAAAGATGCTATGGTCTATTAGGAAGGAAGAAATAGCAGGGAATCTCGATAGAAATTGTCCCATTGGGCAGACAGGGCATGGATTCATGAAGGGCAGGTCATGCTTGACAAATCGTTTGTAATTCTGTGGAGACATTTCGAGCAAGGTGGACAATGGGGACCCAGTGGATGCGGCGTGCCTGGATTTCCAAAAGGCCTTCAACAAGGTGCTGCACAAGAGGCTATTGCATTGTCTTAGAGTGCATGGGATAGAGTATTAGCATGGATAGAAAATTGGTTGATTAACAGGAAGCAAAGAGTGGGGATAAATAAGCCTTATTCTGGCTGGCAATCAGTAACTAGTAGCGTGCCTCTAGGATCAGTGTTGGGACTGCAATTATTTAGAATTGAGACAGATGATTTGGAGTTGGGGACCACATGTAGGGTGTCAACGTTTGCATATGACACTAAGATGAGTATCAGAACAATGTGTGCGGAGGACTGGGAAACTTTGCAGAGGAAACGAGATACTTTGAGTGAGTGGGCAATGGTTTGGCAAGTCGAATATTATGTTCATAAATGTAAAGTCATACTCTTTGGTTGGAGTAATATTAGTAAAAAGATTACTACTTGAATTTTTAAAAAATGCATTATTTGCTATGCAGAGGCACCTGAACATCCTTCTGTATGAGGGTTGGTCACCAGGTACAACAATCAATTCAGAGGACAAATGGAATATTGTCCTTCATTGCTGAAGGGATTGTGTTTAAAAGCAGAGGTGGACTATAGTGGGTGCTAGTGAGCCCACACCTGGAGTACTCCATGTAGTTTTAATCTCCTTTCTTGCTCAAGGATATACTGGCACTAGAGGGTGTGCAGAGGAGGTTAACTATGTTGACTCCGGAGGTGAGGAGTTTGGTTTAACAGAGACTGAGTAGATTGGGATTATATTCATTGGAATTCAGAAGAATGGAAAGATATAAAATAATGAATGGAATGGATAAAATAGAAATAGAGAGAATGTTTCCACTGGCAGATGAAGCTAGGACAAGAGGGCATCACCACAAGATTACAGGCAGTAAATTTAGGACTGAATTGAGAAGGAACTTCTTGACCTCGATGGAGTGCATTGCCCAGGGAAGTAGTTGATGTTAGTTCAGTAATGTTTTTAAAGCTAAATTAGTTTTTTAAAAAAGAGAAATTATTAATTATGGAATACGGTGAGAACGTGGGTAAATGGTTCTGCGTCCACAAAATGATCAGCCATGATCTTATTGAATGGTAGAGCAGGCTCGAAGGGCAGGACGGCCTTCTCCTTTTCCTAGATCTTTTGTTCTTGTATTATGCATGCCTCCATCACTCGTGACTTGGAGGTGTTGGATTAGGATCGACAAAATTAAAATTCACAGAACACCAGGTTATAGTCCAACAGGTTTATTTGGAAGCACTTCTTTGCTGGTCCTTCATCAAGTGGTTGTGTGATTTTTAACTTTGTCTCTCACTCTTGTAACTGAGAAACAGCAACAAAAGCCGTGCGCAAGCTCCAGCCAACAGTTGTATTGTGGACAATGAAGAAGGTTATCTCAGAATACAATGGGATATTGATCAGATGGGCCAGTGGGCTGAGGACAGGCAGATAGGATTTAATTTAGATAGATTAGGTTTGGATATCTGGTTGTAACCGACAGGTTGGACCGAAGAAGTGATTGATGTCAGCGGCGGACCAATGCCTAGACAGGGGAGGAGCTGGAGGACCTGGCGGGGCAGTTGGTCCTCCGGCCAATCAGTGAATGAGGGTGGGGGGGGGTACTAGACTATACCACGTGATCATCCACGTGATCATCCTCCGCGGTGGGCGCGGATGTTCGGAATGTGTGTGCGCGGTGAGCTGTTGGTAAGGAAAGAAATACACAGCAGGAAGTGGGAGGGAAATGGTGTTGGTATGGTCTGAGAGGTTTTACAATCATTTGCTGCACATCGGAAAATACAAATTTGAAACTTACAGTCCCGTTTTTGCAGCAAATGGGAATGTGCCTTGTTGAGTAATCGGCCTGAGTGAGTGCCGCCATCTTTATTCGGGGCAATGATTCACTGGACACGTCCGCGGCCGCCAGCTTTGTAAGGGGCAGAGTTCAGAGGGATGTTTGTACAGCCTTCCCTGGTAAAAAAGAGTCATAGGGCAGGATTTACACAGAGCACATTCAAACCCAGAGAAATGGATTTTTTTCTGGATTTGTTTCGTCATTCATTTAAATGATTTGGATGTGAATAGAGGCCGTATAGTTATTAAGTTTGCAGGTGACACCAAACTTGGAGGTATTGTGGACAATGAAGAAGGTTATCTCAGAGTACAGTGGGATATTGATCAGATGGGCCAATGGGCTGAGGAGTGGCAAAAAGGATTTAATTTAGGTAGATTAGGTTAGGATATCTGGTTGGCATAGGTTGGACCGAAAAAGCCTGTTTCTGTGCTAGACATCTTTGACTGTGGGATCATAAAAGTGAACTCTGCTCTGGTTCAACTCTGGGTTCTCTGATGTCCACTTGTTCATTATCTAGCTTCCTCAGTCTCTCATGGGTGTATTTTTGCTCTGTATAGTATTTTACTATTATTTTCACAACTGATTTGTAAATGAATTGAAAAATGTAGAGCTGGAAAAACACAACAGGCCAAGGAGAATCCAAGGAGCAGGAGAATCGACGTTTCGGGCATAAGCCCTTCTTCAGGAATGTAAATGAATTGTCCACTGCTGCCCGGCTCCTGACCATACGCTGTTCCATTATCAGGTTATTTTTTCCACAATATCTTTGACAGTCAAGAATTCTTTTTTCCAATAAGCAAGTGCATTTTCCTTCAATTTCTGACAGTCAAATTCTGCACCATTTTCATTCCCTGTAATTCATATTGCACTCCCTGAAACATCAACTGTGTATTTCTCCTTCCACAGAAACCAGTGATCAATGCCAAAGCCTTGTTGCCTGTGGAGAGGGTGATGTTTGACTTCCTTGTACCGCTGCAGTTTGTAAGGTGAAGGTGGTTGGGTAAGAGACATTACAGATTATTCACTCAGCGATATTGAAGAGTAGAAGATATCCTTACAAATCATCATGGTTTTAATTTCACAAAAAATATTATTGAGAACTTTTGACATAAGGCTACAGATGGCGAATATTGTGTCCAGTGACCACAACCATTGCCAAATAAGCAGTTTTTCAAGAATGCCTTAAAGAAAGAAAGCAGATCTTAGAGGGTTAGAGTGGGGATTCCAGACCATGTTCCTTTGCAGTCTATAGAAACCGTCACACAGGTGAACTCAAATTTAAACACATCATTGAGAGTCTGAACTAAAATGAGTTATTGAGATATGAAAGGGTGTGTGGTGCAGGGAGACAGGAATGATTACAGCCAGGAATTATTTCAAATGTCCGAAAGTAAATTGTTGTTGCTTAAAAATGGGAGTCTTTTGATTGATCGGCAAGTTTTGGTACAAGTGAGCACATCAGCAGTAGAGTTTTCAATATTCTTGAGATTATCGGGATGGTGAATGTGGGATGCTGGTTTAGATAATGAAATCTAGAGTTAATAAATGGAATGAATGAGAGTTTCAGCGAATGAGCTGAGACTGTGGTGAGGTCAGGTGATATCACTGAAGTCGAAATAGTGGTCTTGGAGGGGGGCTGGTCTGTCATCCTCACCTCATTCAGCTGTTTGTCAGTTTGTGAATCAAGTCTGTCACAAGCTCAGGAGCTGATTGGCCCTGGCAGAACCCAAACTGGGCATCGGTGAGCAGGTTATTGCTGAGCAGCTGCGTGACAACACTGTTGATGACACCTTCCATCACTTCACTGCTGAGCGAGTGTGGACTGATGGAGGGGAATTGGCTGAGTTGGATCTGCCCTGTGTTTTTGTGTTGGAACATCCCTGAGTAATGTTCCACAAAGTCAGTAGGTGCCATTGCTGGAGCAGTACTTGCCTTGGTGGGCAGCAGGTTCTGGAGCACAGCCAACAGTATTATTGCCAAAATATTGGCAGGGCCCATACCTTTACACTGCTTATCCATTTCTTGATCTGATTTGAAATGAGTTTTCAACCAAGTCGATTCATATCTGTGATGTCAGGGAGCAATGGAGAAGGCTCATCCACTTGGCACTGCTGGCCGAAAATCGCTGCTATTGCTGTCCTCTTATCTGTTGCATGAATGTGTGAGACCTCTCCATCTGTAAGGGTGGGGATATCTGTGATGCTTCCTCCAGTGAGTTGTTTAATTGTCCATCACTATTCTTGACGAGGTGTGGCAGAACTGCAGAACTCACATCTAATCTATTGGCTATGGGATCACTTAGTTCTATTTAGTTTTGCTTGTGCTGTTTGGCATGCAGGTTTGTTAGCTTCACCAGGTTGGCACCTCATTTTTAGGTATGCCTGGTACTGCTCCTGGCATGCCCTCCTGCATTCACCATTGAACCAGGGTTGATTCCCCTGGCTTGATGTTAATGGTTGAGTGGGGGATATCAGGTCATGAGATTTCAGATTGGGCTGGAGTACAGTTTTGCTGCTGCTGTTGGCCCCCAGTGAGGTGGAAGTTGCAGGGTCAAGAGGGCTGATTGTGTTGTTGTATTTTCCAGTGCATTGGTAGATGTAATGTGGTCCATCCAGTTTCATTCCTTTGTTGAGACTGTGCAGTGATTAATACAATGAGTGATTTGATGGGCCTACTGTCGGGTTTCTTTCCCTTAAGGACATTGTCAATAGCAGAAAGACATCCCCAATGGTTCCATGGCAAACAGTAGATTGTTCATTACAGTTGTTTTTTCTTGACTTCAGAGCCACCCTCTACCGATTTGGGATTCAAACCTGAACTTCAGTTGTATATTTTAATATTCTTGATAAATGATAAATACGACAGGTTTGTTCACTTATTTTTAGAATCACTATCACAGGTTTTGTTTATTGTTTTGGAAATAAAAAGAATGTCCATTACCATGTCTCCTCCATCCTCCCCTCCAACAACAAGAGTGAGGAGCACATGGAGTTTCTCTGTCCATAACATTGAAACAATCTGATCAGCTGCCTCTGCTTCTTTCCTCCCTCTCCACTAGCCCACCGAGCCAAACTGCCTCACAAGAGTGCTCCTCAATTTAGTCCTAAACTTGCATTTCCTCAAGTCCCTTGTCGAGCCTTATTAGAGGTCATCTTGACCATTTACACTAGTGTAGCTAAATCATGGACATTCCAAATCTCTCTCTCATCCTCCTGCTTGTCACCGCTCTTTCCCCCCTCCCCCCGCCCCCCCCCCCCCCCCCCCCCACACACACACACACACCAACATTGCAATATTGTTCCATGATCTGTCTGTCTGTTTTTTCTGGTTATGTCCTTCTCTCCCATTCGGCTAAAACCTAATATTTGACCTCACCATCATTGGAAAATCCTGCTCCATCTCCACTCTCCCTTTCCTTTCTGAGTTCATTGTATTTGGTGTCCCTCCAGGATCTATCCTTGGCCCGTCCTGTTTCTCACCTACACACTGCCAGGAGGTAACATCGTCCAAAAGCACAGTGTTAGGTTTCACATGTACACTGACAATGTCCAGCTCTCCCTCCCCATCATCCCTCTCCATTACCCCACTATTACTCAGTTATCAAACTGCTTACCACGCTTCGATTAGCTGCAATTGAATCCAATGAAACACTGGAATTGTTAAACCCATTGCCCCCCAGTTGTTATTCCAAATTAATTTCCCTTACTGCTGTGTCCCTCCCTCTCACTGGGAAGTGTCTGAGGCAGAACTACATTCTTCACAATATTGCTTTCATATCTGACCCCAAGGTGACCTTCTGATCAGACATCTACACAATCACAAACACCAGGAATTCCAATCTCTTAAACGTTGCTTGTCTCCTTTTCACCCCAGCTCCATTGCGACTGAAACCCTAACCTGTGTCGGTGTTGCATTTAACTTGACAAATCAGAAACAGAACCCTTGATTCCGCGACTGACCCAGAATCTGGTTCAAGACTCACCCGTAATGGGACACATCCTCTCCATATTTACCCTGTCAAACCTTGACAGAATCCTGTATGTTTCAAAGAGATCATCTCCCATTCTTCCAAAGTCCAGTGAGTATATTCCCAACTTATTCAGCCTTTGCTTACAGGATAATCCCTTCAAAACAGGGATCATCCCAATGGATCTTCTCTGAAATGCCTCCAATAAACTTCTCTATTTCATGAACTAAAGTGACCAAATCTGTTCACGTTACTCCAGATGTGGTCTCACTTGCCATTTGTTTAGTTGCCCTAAGGTATATATTCCAAACTCTTATATTGCAAACTCTTTGAAATAAGGGACAGCATTCCATTCCCCTTTCCTGATTCCCTGTTGTAACTGTGTGCTCGCTTTCTGTGTTTCCTGCTCATTTTCCCCAGTCCCTTTTGTGATGCAGCTTTCTACAGTTTATCCCAAGTTATAGTCTATTTGCCAACTTGTTGCCTAGGTTTCCTGTGAATATCTCTATGTAAACTGTTTATAACCTTTTGGAACTTTCCTGTTATGCCTTTTCTAGGAGATGTCCCCCCTCATTATTCGAAACATGTACTGTGAGCACTGGGCAGTGGGAAGCATGCACGGTTGTTATCTTTCAGGGATACCCTGTTTAATGACTGGGAGGAGCTTGTTGCCCATTGGTCAGAATGGAGACAACTTGCCCATCAAGGTGCATGAGACTTTCACACCCCATGTCTCATTGAGGAGGCACAGCGGCAGCACGGAAGGAAAGAAAAGGAAGGAAATCCTGCTCTCCATATCTCACTGAATCTTGGGATATTCTGTCCCATGTTCAGTCACATGAAGCCCCAAGGTGGAAACTCATAGAAACCCACACAGATTTGCCCCTGAATTGCCTGCTAACCTCCACCAGGGGTAATGTGTACAGTCCTCCTGGGCCAGGAGGAGGGGATTGTATGAGTTTCAAACTTGAACTGACAGTGACGGATTTTATAAACTTGTATTACAGGCAGATATTCAGATGGTAATCTCAGTCACTGTAACGCCAAACTCTGACAGAATTACTCAATACATCAGGCCCTGGATATTCATATTGTGTGAGAGTATTGTGTTCCAGATCAATACCATTTGCTGAATAAAAGTTCTCCTTTGAATCAAACCATCCTCTCAATAGATCTTCCCAAATCTTCAACATGTGTCCTGTAATCCTTGTATATTGAGCTGAAGGGTCGAAGGTTTATTATAATGTGTAACTTTTGTAAACCGCTTTGTCACAGCTCCCCAAATTTCCTTTGCTACAAGGAGAACTCCTCAGTTTCCCCAAACCCCTGATTCCCCAATGTCTGTTTGCTCTCTATAAGGTTCACATCAGGATTGTATTGGAACATTCTCCACTTGCCTGCATCAGTGCACCCCCCACCCCCAACAATATTAAACAAAGTGAACATCCTCCAGGATAAAGTGCTGTACCTGAGAGGTTTCCCATCCACCACCTTCAGCATTCCCTTTCCCCACCCTCGAGGCACAGTGGCATCACTGTGTAAAAGATGAAGTCAGCATTGTCCTACCCGACCATAGGACTGCTCTCTCATTAGAGAGAGATATCTAGTAGTGGTTAACCTGAATATTACCACAGCACAGGCAAGGGGAGAGGTTGAAAATGAGAGTCCATTAATTGCGGATGGTTATTCTTGATGTGTATTAGCAACACACATTTCACGTGAACAATTAAGTTAAAAAAGCCCCACACATTCTGCAAATAAAATCCCTCATTCCTTGAACCATCCTGGTAAATATCCTGTGCCCCGTCTCAGGGACCCTGCCATCCTTCACAATGTGTGGGCGATCTGTGGTTCACACAGACCCAGCTGCTCTGAAACCTGTGGGTGATAGCATAGAGCAACAGTTGCACTAAACCTCACTGTCTGGAAGAGAGTGAAAGACAGAAATCCAGAAGGCATTTAAAATCTATTTAGGAACACGCTTGCAAGGCCAAGGCTGACAGGTCTATGGGGTCTGTGCTGGAAAATGCGATTAAAATAGTCAGCTGGAAGATTTCTTTACAGCATAAACCCAATGGACCACAAAACCGTTTTCCGTCATGTAGACAACAGACGCGTAATATAGGAATGTGACAAGCCACAATAGAAACCAGGTCAGAGAAGGTGATATTAGAATAGATGTTACGTGATTAATTAACATTTTAGGAGGAAAATGTGACAGAGGTTAAGTGGGACATTGTGGAGCTCTGGGTGCAGGAATCTGAAATAAAAATGGGTTATGCTGAAGGCTGGAATTAAAGAAAGGCACATCACAGAGATTTGTGAGGGTGGACAAGATGAAAGATAGAGAGTGTGTTGAGACTAGAGGAGATTAGAGATTGGAGGATGTTGCAGAGATTGAGATGATTTTGATGCAGAGATAGTGATAGTTCTGAGGCTAGAGAGGAATTATAGAGATAAGGATGAGTTGTTCGCTTTCCCAACACTACCTCTTTACTGATAATGATTGTTTCTCTGTCCTCATCTGCCATTGCCTCCATAGGCCTGCGACAATTAGAGTACACAGACAGTATGTTCCTGTTAAGGCCAAGGCTGGGAGGCGTCGAGAATGCTGCATGACCTGAGAAATTGAGTCTCTGCTCAAGAAAATGAAGGGAGGATATGGCAGGTACAAAACACTGGGTTTGAGTAAGTCCCTAGGGGACTATAAGGGAACAGCAGGAGGTGGGAGAGATTCTATAAGTATTTCATGTCAGTTTGTACTGAAAGGGGATATGGAAGTTAGAGATGTTGGAGAAATAAATAGTGATAACTTGGCAAGTGTTCATATTACAGAGGAGGAGGTACTGGATGTCTTAAAACGCATAAAGGTGGATAAATCCCTGGAATCTGATCAGGTGTATCCCAGAACTTTGTGGGTAATGAGGGAAGCTTTTGCTGGGCCTCTCGCTGCGATATTTGTATCATCGATCGCCACAAGTGAGGTGCGGTAAGACTGGCGTCATTATTTGAGAAAGGTGGTCAGGAAAAGCTAGGGATCTATAGACCGGTGAACCTGAAGTCAGTGGCAGAGAAGTTGTTGGAAGGGATTCTCAGGGACAGGATTTACATGTCATTGGAAAAGCAATAAATTATTAGGGAGAGTCAGCATAGCTTTGTGCATTGAAATCATTAACTTGGACTTGAGAAAGACACAAGGTTTCACATAACACACTGGTTAGCAGGTTCAATACCATAGAATTCTGGCAGAACTCGCTGTTTGGATACGGAATTGGCTGGAAGGTCAAAGAGTCATAGATGGACAGCACAGAAACAGAGACCCGTCGGTCCAACCAGTACATGCTGATCAGATATCCCAACGCAATCTAGTCCCACCTGTCAGCACCCGGCCCATTTCCTTCCTATTCATATACACATGAAGATGCCTTTTAAATGTTGCAATCGTAATGGCCTCCACCACTTCCTCTGGCAGCTCATTCCATCCACGTACCACCCTCTGTGTGAAAACGTTGCCTCTCAAGTCTCTTTAAAGTCTTTCCCCTCATACCATAAACCTATGCCCTCTAGTGCTGGGATCCCCCACGCCAGGGAAAAGACTTTGTCTATTTATCCTATCCATGCACCTCATGTTTTTATATACATAGATAAGATCACCTCTCAGCCTCCGACGCTGCAGGGAATACAACCCCAGTCTATTCAACCTCTATTCAACCCCCAGCCTAGCTCAAATCGTCCAACCCTGGCAACGTTCTTGTAAATCTTTTCTGAACCCTTTCAAGTTTCACAACATCCTTCCAAGAGGAGGGTGACCAGATTTGTACGCAACGATCGAAAAGTGGCCTAACCAATGTCCTGTACAGCTGCAACATGATCTCATAACTCCTGTACTCAATACATTGTCCGATAAAGGCAAGCATACCAAATGCTGCCTTCACTATCCTATCTACCTGCACTCCAAGGCCTCTTTGTTCAGTAACACACCTCAGGACCTTACCATTAAGAGTATATGTCCTGCTAAGATTTGCTTTCCCAAAATACCACTGCTCAGCCATTCACCCATCTGATCAAGATCCCATTGTACTCTGAGGTAATCTTTTTCACTGTCCACTACACCTCCAGTTTTGGTGTCATCTCACTAACTATACCTCCTATGTTCACATCCAAGTCATTGATATAAATGACGAAAGGTAGTGGATCCAGCAGTGATCCTTGTAAAACTCCACTAGTCACAGGCCTCCAGTCTGAAAATCAACCCTCCATCACCACCCTCTGTCTTCTGCCTTTGAGCCAGTTCTGTATCCAAATGGTTAGATCTCCCTGTATGCCATGAGCTCTAACCTTGATGAGCAGTCAGTGTCATAGTGCAGGATGCTTTTTGGACTGGAAGCCTGTGATGAGCAATATGCTGTCAGGCTGGGTACTGGGTCCACTGCTTTTTGCCATTTATATAAATGATTTCTATGTGAATATAGGAGCTATGGTTAGCAGATTTACAATAGACACCAACATTGGAGGTGCAATGGATAGCAAAGTTACTTGAAAGTACAATGAGACTCCGATCAAATGGGCTGAGGAGTGGCAGATGAAGTTTAATTTAGATATATGTGAGGTTCTGCATTTTGGAAAAGCAAATCAGGGTGGGAATTATACACTTAATGGGAATGTCCTGGGGAGTGTTGCTGAACAAAGAGATCTTGGAGTGCAGGTTCATAATTCCTTGAAAGTAGAATCATAGATAGGCAGGGTAGTGAAGAGAGTGTTTGGTGTACTTGCCTTTACTGGTCAGTGCATTGAGTACAGGAGTTGTGACGTCAATTTGCGGCTGTTCAGGACATTCATTCAGCCACTTCCGGAATTCTGCTTTCAGTCCTTGTCTCCCCGCTATTGGAATGATATTGAGAATCTTGAAAGGATTCAGAAAAGATGCAAAGATGTTGCCAGGGTTGAGGGATTGAACCATAGGGAGAGGCTGAATAGACTGAGGCTGTTTTCACTGGAGAATCGGATGCTGAGAAGTGACCATAGAGGTTGATAAAATCGTTAAGGGCATGGATAGGGTAAACAGCCAGGATCTTATTCCTGTTTAGGTGAGTCCAAAACTAGAAAGCACAGGCATGAGGGAAAAGATTGTAAAGGGATATTAGGGGCAAAGTTTCAAGCTGATCGTAGTATGTGTATGGAATGAGCTGCCAGAGAAAGTGTGGAGGCCGGTACAGTTACAACATTTAAAAGGCATCTCACTGGATATGTGATTGCGAAAGGTTTCGAAGGCTATGGGCCAAGGGCTGGCATGTGGGACGAGATTAATTTAGGATATCTGGTCGGCATGGACAAGTTGGACTGAAGGGTCTGTTTCAGTGCTGTACATCTCTATGGCACTAATAAATTAAAATTAAGATAGGTTTCTCTTTTATGGAGAGTTAGCAGAAGGTCAGACAATTCTCCTTGGAGCTGAGAAGGTTAAGCAGTGATTTCGACCAGGAGTTGATTTGTTTCCAGGGTATTTCATTTACAGAGAGACAGAGTGAGAAATCTTTAACGTCACAATTTTTATTAACTATTTTCAGGTAACAGGCAAATAATGCAAAGAAAAATGTGAAGATTATTTTGCTCACTAAGTTCTGAGCATCTGCAACAGTTTGACCGACAGCTGGATGCAGATTCAGTAGTTATTGTCAAAACAAATTTGAAATTTAACATTTTTAAGGAAGGATTTTGAGGGCTATGTCCAAATGGCAGGTGAGTTGTGACTGACTGGCACCATCTCCAGAGGGAGAGAGTACAGCCCCATTGGGCAGAATAGCCTCCAGTCCCTGTGCTCTGTGATACTGACGCATTCACTGTGAATGATGAAGCTCATCACAGGGCAGAGCCGTAGAGATGCTGACCAGATATCCCAACCTAATCTAGATCCATTTGCCAACACTTGGCACATATCACTCTACACCCTTCCTATTCATAAAGCAATCCAAATGCCAAATGGTTTAATTGTACCAACATCCTCCACTTCCTGACAGAAGATTCCATACACGAACCAACATCAGTGGGGAAAAATATTGCCCCTCAGATCCATTTTAATTTCTTCCCCTCTCATCTTAAACCTCTGCCTTCTCATTCTGGACTCCCCGACCCCAGGGAAATGACCTTGTCTATTTATCCTACCCAGGCCCCTCATGATTTTATAAACCTCTATGAGGTCACCCCTCAGCCTCTGATGGACCTGGGAGGATCCCACCAGTCATGTCACAATGGGGCCTGGCTGATTGACACAACTTCAAACCAATAGGAGAGTTGGCATGATCCTCCAGCCAATGGGAGTGAATGAGGGGTGGGTTCAGCAGGCCCACACATGACCATCAGCTTTTCAGGCGCAGTGTCACTGTGAGGGGGGACTGAATGTGAAGGAGTGGGAGAGAGAGCAGATACTGGGAGAGAGATGGAGTTAGTGTGGACTGGGAAGGTTGATAAGCACTGTTTCAGTCTGTTGGACCTGAATTAGATACTCTGGGTAAATTAGAACCTAAAGAACTTCGGATGCTGTAAATCACACACAACAACCAGAAGGTGCTGGAAAAGCTCAGCAGATCTGTCAGCATCTGTGAAAAGAAATCAGTTCGCATTTTCGATCCAGTGATGCTTCCTCAGAAACTGATTTTACTGAGAAAAAAAAGTCTGTTTTATGCAGAAGGTAGGGGTTAAGGAGTAAATGATAGGTGGGGATAGAGTCCAAAGAGAGAGATAAGAGCAGTTGGACAAAGGAGTGGATAACGATCTGACGGGGGGAGGGTGAATAGCTGTTTATGGGGACTGTTAGTGGCTAACCATAGGTAGTGTGTAATGGCAGGCTACGTAATAACAAGGCCTGGTATGTGGGGTAGGGGGCAAAGGCACTAAGACGTGGGAGAGTTCAGGACCTAAAATTATTGAATTTTATGTTGAAGCCAGAGGGTTGCAGGGTCCCCGAGTGGGAGATGAGGTGTTGTTCTTCCGGTTTGTGTTCAAGTGTGGCGCTGGAAAAGCACAGCAGGTCAGGCAGCATCCAAGGAGCAGGGGAATTGACGTATTTGGTATGTCAGCAATTTATCAGAAATGTGGGTGGTGGAATATGGCTGAGAGATAAATAGGGAGGGGTGTTTGGAGTTGGAGGGAAGGGAGCTAGGGTGGCAATAGGTGGTTGTAGATGGAGGGTCGTGGTGAGAGGGTGGAATGGACAATTGGAAAGGAAGATGGACAGGTGGGACTGTTCAAGAGGCCAGTGCTGAGTTGGAGGGTTGAATCTGAGATAAGTTGGGGATTGGGAGATGAGGAAACCTTGACGCCGAGTGGTTGAAAGTTCCCAAGGTGGAAGATGAGCTGTTCTTCCTCCAGGTGTCGGGTGGCTCGGATTTGTGGATAGAGGACTTGCATGTCCTTGGGAGTGTGGTGACGGAGGGGGTGGGGGTAGCCGAAGTGGTCGGCCGGGTTGGTTGGTGCATGTGTCCCAGAAATGTTCCATGAAATATTCCACAATTTGGTGTCCTGAGAGCAAGGGACACAATAGGTGAGGTGTTTGGGTGGGCAGGGAAATCTCTGCTGGATGTAGGAGGATGCAGTGGTGCCTTGGATGGAGGTGAGGGGAAGGTGTGGGCACAGGTTTCCACCTCTTGCAGTGGCAAGCGAAGGTGTCTGGAGTGGAGGGTGGGATGGGGGGGGGAGTGTGGACCTAACGTGGAATTCACAGAAGGTATGATCTCTGTGGAATGGTGAAAGGGGTGGGGAGGGAAATATATCTCAGGCGGTTCGATCTGATGGTGGAAAGAGCAGAGGATGAAGCGTTGTATCTGGGTGGAAGGTGAGGATGGTGGGATTCCATCTTTGTTGCATTTGGAGGGGTGGAGTTCAAGGGCAGTGGTGTGGGAAGTGGAGGAGATACAGTGGAGGGCATTGTTAACAACATGTGAGGGGAAATTGCAGTCTTTGAAATAGGAAGCCATTTTGTATGTTCTGAAGTGTTCTTCCAGCTTGCATCAAGCTTCACTGGAACACTGCAGTAAGCATGAGACAGAGATGTTGGACAGGGAACAGGCTTGTGTGTTAAAGAGCAGGCAACCGGAAGCTCAGGGTCTTTTTTGCAGGTACAATGTAGATCATCAGCTGCCATTTCCACCACCGCCACTGAGATGCTGGAAGGTTCCTGTCTCCTCCATTAACAGCTTTCCAACTTCCCACTCCTTTAATTTTCCAAATGTTCCTGTGTCTCTTTGGGCTCTGTCCCCACCTATTATTTACTCTTTAACCCCTATCTCCTGTAGTCCAAAGATCTGTAGGTTCGGTGAATTGGCCCAGCTAAGGTTCCTGTAGTGTTCAGGGATGTGCATTAGTTCGGGGGAAATGGAGAGTAATAGAATAGGAGAATGGCTCTGGGTGGGATAAACTTTGGAGGGTGGGTGTGGAATTGTTGGGCCAAAGGGCCTGTTTCCTGAAGGGATTCTAATTTTCCCAGCTGTCATCGGTTCTGAGGAAGGGTCACTGGACCCATGATGACCCATGGTGTGTGCAGGAGGTGGAAAGGGGAGAGTGGCAGCAGAAACCGGATGAAATGTATCAGTGTAGACTGGGAGGGTGTAGTTACACTCTGGGCAGGTAGTTAGTCTGAATTAGAAACTCTTGATCCCACGTTTGCAGCAAAGGGGAAGATGGCTTGGGCCTCAGGCA
The DNA here is from genome assembly GCF_047496795.1 of Chiloscyllium punctatum. Classification (NCBI taxonomy): domain Eukaryota; kingdom Metazoa; phylum Chordata; class Chondrichthyes; order Orectolobiformes; family Hemiscylliidae; genus Chiloscyllium; species Chiloscyllium punctatum. The sequence continues at coordinate 31,591,217 of NC_092766.1, read as the reverse complement.
GTGAGAGGTCCTGGGTTTTGGCCACCATCTTTATTTGGGGCAAGGTACAGCAAGGAACATGCACGTGTCCTCTACCTGGGTGGGGGCGGAGTGATTTGAAGAGGAGCATTTACACATCAAACACATACCAAGAGAAGTGTTTGCCTTCACTATTCATCTTGCACTGACTGAGCTTTGTTTTGTGAATTCATTTTATAGGATATTAATTGAGAATAATTGAGACTGGGATCTCAATAAACAAGTTTCTACAGTCAGTGGAGTCATCAGGATCTGAATATCATTGGCATTTAACTGTGGAACGAGAAAGGTTTGTCTGTTCTGTCTGTGGGAAAATATCTTCAATAGTTTTGTCAAGCCAAAAGCAGACAGATGTTCAAGTTCATGGTTGTATCACCCTTGGGGTATGTGTTCAATTCTTGGCCCTCTCGCTGTGGAGGGAGATATTGGCCTGAGAGAGAGCACAGATTTATCCAAATTGCACCTCGTCTTTTTGCAGGAACTTTCAGATTTAGTCTCAATCATCCACTTTATAATGTTAATCTGTAAACTCCCTACTTCCAATTCTCTGCAAATTTCTCGTGTACTCAAATTCCAGCACCATTTCAGGTGGAACGTTCCAGATTCTGACAACTGTCTGTTCATTCAGAAACTGCTGAAGTCCATTTTGACTCTGGGGTTACAAAGGGCTGAATTGAAAGATGCAATGCTGGTCGTGAGCTCCCATTGAGGTGCATTGGAACAGCACAGGAGGATGAGGGAAGTGTAGGTGTGAGCAGAAAATGAAAATGACAGGGCTCCACTTTTAATGCTGCTTGGCTCAATGAGGGTGTTTTAGAGTTGGGTGTAAAAAGTGAGGTGAGACAGGGAGAAGGTGAAGCTGAAACTCAGTTTTAGTTCAGGCCTTTCAGAAATTCACAGTCCAATGGGAATAGCCAATTTGTCAGTGATACATGTGGAGTATTTAAGTTTTTAAAGTATGACATATCAGCTTAAGTAAAGTTTTTTTTGTTACTATAATGGACAAGTTTGAAGTGAAGAAAGGTTACTCGCTCATTTAAATTCTCTTAATGGGAGTAACTAGGTGAATGTAGAGAGACGTTGTGACAGGAGCCCTCAGACCCGTGGTGTGCTCCTCTTGCACAATGTGGGAAATAAGGGCCGATTCCAGTGTCCCTGACGGCTATTTGTGCAGCAAGGGTTCCCATCTGCAGCTACTGGGAAACTGCTTTACAGAGCTGGAGCTGAGAGTGGACTCACTGTGGAACATCTGCAATACTGAGAATGTTATGGACAGCACGTTTAGTGAGTTAGTCACACTGCAGGTGAGGGTGACACAGATCACGTAAAAGGCTCAGGAAGCGAGTACAGGAGTCCCCCGTTGTTATCCCCTTCTCATACAGACACTGTATACCACTTGGGATTCTGTAAGGGCTGAATGGATGGGGTAGCTTCTCGGGAAATCAGCATCAGCCAGGTGAATGACACCACAGAGATCTCTGCTGCTCAGAACAAGAGGAATGAGAGTGGCAGGGCTATAGTGGCAGGGGATTCAATAATCAGGGGTACAGCCAGGCATTTCTGTGCCCGCGGACATGAATCCAGGATGGTATGTAATCTCCCTGGTGCCAAGATCCATGATATCATGGAGTGGCTGCAGGACATTCTGGAGCTGGAGGGTAAACAGCCCGTGGTCGTGCAACACACAGATACCAACGATATCACTAAACAGAGGGATGAGGGCCTGAAAGCTGGATATAGGGAGAGCAGAGATGCATTAAAATGTAGCTCCTGAAATGTAATAATGTCAGACTTACTCCCAGTGCCATGTGCTAATGAGAGCAGGAATGAGAAGGTAGATCAGCTGGATGTGTGGCTGGGGAAATGGTGTACCAGAGAAAGGTTATGATTCTTCAGGCACTGGGGCTGTTTCTGGGTGGGACCTGTACCAGCCTGACCGGTTACCCCTGGGCAGAGCTGAGACAAATCCGGTGGGGGCCTTTGCCGGTTCTATTGGTGAGTTTGTAACTAGTCTTGCAGGGGGATGGGAACGAAAGTGTAGGCTTAGATGGATCAGAGTCATGACTGGGAATGGGAGGTAGAATATTAGTGATGTAGTTAGCGGCTCAGAAAGCCAAAGGAAAGGAGGATTAAACGAAGATTGAGGCCCTCTTCAGCCATCAGTCCTGACATCCCAGGAAGGTGAGTCAACAAAATCTGGAGCTGTTTACATGTCTATGACTCTGTGCTTCAGCAAAATGGTGGAAATCTACAAAAAAAAACAAAGCGCTGGAGATCCTCAGCAGGTCTGTCAGCATCTGAAATGGTGACAGATGCAGGAAACATTGCAGCCTTGAAGAAGTGTTTAGATGATCACACCAAGCACTACAATATCGATTACACGCTGAGTGCCAGAGCGTTGGACTAGCATAAATAGGTGCTTGATGACCAGCATGAATACGATGGGGCTGGAAAGTTGACGTTTTGGGTCAGGGTTATTTATCAAGACTGACAAATGGTTCCGACCCAAAACATCAACCTTCCTGCTTCTCTGATGCTGCCTGACCTGCTGCACCTCCCCAGGTCCACATTGTACAGACTCTGACTTCCAGCATCTGCAGTCCTTAACTATCTTCACATCCCAGGACTCATCTGGTGATCTTCCTTTACACTCTATCAATAACCAGGAGAGCCTTCCTTGGAAAAGGGGAACAAAGGTGTACACAGTACTCCAGGTGTGGTCTCACCAAGGCCCTTCCAGAAAGGGATCCCTGCCCCCATCTTATCCATAATGGTCATCAAGCGCACATGCCTGGTGTGATCATCTCAACACTTAGTCAAGGCTGCAATGTTTCCTGCATCTGTCACCATTTCAGATGCTGCCAGACCTGCTGAGGATCTCCAGCGCTTTGTTATCTCCTCTGTAGAGTGTTGAAAGGGGAGATTTGCAGTTGAGAAATTCAAATTGAACTTCACGTTACTTGATCCGTGCTGATCTGAATATCATTGGCCTTTTCATCTGGAAGGAAAGGTTTGCATTCTGTCCGTGGGCGAATATTTCAAATGTCCGTGTGACGAAAAAAGTACTGAGACAGTGAAGTCCATGTTAGCGTGGGGACTTGGTTTTTGAAAGTCTAAAAAATCATGGCACATTTCCCTGGAACAGGTAAGCCACGGATTGGTTTTGTATGAGGACAATTAGCCATAAAACCAGAAAGACCAAAGGATTCCTGCATCATGGAAAAAGCTATGAAAATGGGATTGTTGTAATGGAGTGAATTATCAATCCTTGATTGTAATCCATTGGTATTGTCACATCGGTTCCAGCGCCGTGGGGAAACACAGGAAATGTGATGAGTGCAGTGTAGGTTTCAGTTATTCAACTGGAAAGGTGAAGAAGAAATTTGCAAGGATGATGCCAGGTCTCGGGGCCTGAGTTACAGGGAGAGGTTGGACAAGTGAGGACTTTTTTGTTTAGAGTAGAGTAGGGGGAATATTTTATAGAAGTTTATAAGACCATGAGAGGCATGGGTAAGGTGAATGCACTCGGTCTTTTTCCCAGGGACTCAAGGATTGGAGGGCATCCGGTTAAAGTTAGAGGAGAAAGAATACATGGGAAACTGAGCAGCAACTGTTCTACACAAAGGTGGTATGTATATGGAATGAGCTGCCAGTGGAAGTGGTTGAGGTGGGTATATTAACAACATGTAAAAGACATTTGGACAAATACGTGGATAGGAAAGTTTCAGAAGCAGATGGGCCAAGTGCAGGGAAATGGAGTTAGCATGGATGGACATTCTGATTGGCGTGGGCCAGTTTGGGCCAAAGGGCCTGTCTCTGCTGCAGGACGCTATAACTCTAAGTGCATGTGCTATTTCTCCCCCTAACTCTGTTGGTATCATGGGATGTATTCCATCAGGGCAAGGAGACTTGTTTACCTTTAGCTCCATTAGCTTACCCAGCTCTAACTCTTTCGTGATAATGATTGTTTCTTGGTCCTCACCTTCCTCAGTCTCCTAATCAATTACTGGCATGTTCTTCGTATCCTCCACTGTGAAGACTGACTGCTGTGTACTCATATTCCTGAACCCTGCTGGATAGGAATAACCAGGCACAGAACTCTGAGAGGTCTTCTTTGAGTCTTTTATTGATGAGACACGGCAGTTATTTGGATAGTGTGCATGCAAAACACCTCCAGGCAGCATCTGGTATCTCCCCGCCTGTCCGATGTGCCACTCCCATTCTTAAACCTTGAATAGAGACTGTCTCTCAGTATTATCTCCATGGCAACGGCAATTAGAAAGTCTAGTTCAGTTCAGCACTTTGAGGTTAAACCACACCCCGCCCCCCCTCCCCCCACGGCCCTGTGGCTCCCTCAAGTACCTGACAGGCGGTTCAGTTTCGGTGGAGCTGTCTATCGGGATTCTGATATGGAGGAGCCGGGGTTGGGGTGGGGTGGACAAAGTTAAAAATCACGCAATGCCAGGTTATAGTCCAACAGGTTTATTTGGAAGTCCAAGCTTTTGGGGTGTGCTGTGATTTTTAACTTGATCAGGATTATCTCTATGGTAACAGTTAAGTGCTTCAACAATTACAGAGGCCATATGTTCCCCACACAATAGATTCCCCTCTAGCAGTGTAAACTGTTATTCAAGCCCTGGGCATAGCTATTAATCACTTTTCTCCCCCAATCCCATCTCGCTTTCTGTTGATCTTTAAAGTTTTTCTAATCTCCTTGGTCTTTGCCAATTTGTATGCATTCTATTTCAGTTTGATTGACACCCTTATTTCCTGAGCCACCCACGGCAGATTATTCATTTTCCTACAATCCTTCCTTTTCCCTGATAAATACTTTTGCTGAGCACTTCAAAAAATTGCTTTGATATTCCCGCTCTGTCCGTCAACTATCCCACCATAAAGTCTTTTTTTCCAGTCTACATTAGCCAACTCCTGCCTCATCCTTTTGTAATCTGTTATTCTGGCCCTGGGGATAGCTACTCTTCACTTTTTATCCCAATTCCATAATGCTTTCTGTTGATCTTTGAAGTTTTTCCAATCTCCGAATTTATCCTTGTTCTTTGACAGTTTGTATGCCTTCTTCTTCAATTTGATAGACTCCCTTATTTCCTTAGACATGGCAGATTATTCTTTTTCCTAAAGTCCTTCCTTTTCACTGATATATACTTTTGCTGAGAAATTTGAAAAATTACTTTGATATTCCTCCACTGTCTGAGAACTGACCCACAGTAAGTCTTTACTTGCATTCTGCATTCGCCAACTCCTGCCACCTCCTATTGTAGTCTCCTTTGTTTAAGCACAGGATCTTTGGATTGGATTTAATCTTCCCGCTTTCCAACTGTGTTCTAAATTCTATCAGACTTATGACAAGTCTTTTTATCAGATTACGAGGGGAGGCGATGTTTCTTGGGCGTTTTGGGTTTCATTGTCAGCGACCTTGGCTTTGTAATAAAGTATAGGATAGATATTCACAACAGATTATTCTGGACGGTGTGAATGTACTACACAGACTAAAACCATAAATCACTGTCTCCCCTCAGTTTAAAATTGCAAAATCATGATCGCCTACACGCTTCCTCACTACCTAAGTTTGGAACGCTAATCCAACTGACTATCCTGCTGTTTCTGAAAATCTCCTTTGGTGAATGTGGTGAGTTTTGGATGCATCTTTCTGGTTATTACCGGAAGAAGATAAGCCCTGGGCACAGGAGAGGCAATGCAGCCCTTCGAACCAGCTCCTCCATTTAATACCATGATGATTGAGCTCACCTCGGTCTCAGCTGGATTTTCCCGTCTGCTCTCTCTCACGCTTCAACCCATTGCAAATTCAACATCTGTATCTCTTCATTAAATTGGCTCATTGTCCCGGCATCTACCACATTTTTAATAGGAAATTCCACAGATTCACAGCACATTGAGATAGGTACATTCTTCTTCATGAGAATAGAATAGAGTCCCTAAAGTGCAGAAACAGGGTATTCGTCCATTGATTCCACACCAACCCTATGATGAGCATCCCATTCAGACCCACTCATTCTCTGTCACCCTGCATTTCCCGTGGCTAATTGCCTAACCAGCACAAGCATGGACCCTGTGAGCAATTTGGCATGACCAATCCACCTAACCTGCACATCTCTGGCCTGTGGGAGGAAACTGGAGCACCGAACAAAACCAGGCAGACATGGGGAGAATGTGTAAACTCCACACAGTTGCCTAAGGCTGGAATCAAACCCGGGTCCCTGACGCTATGAGGCAGCAGTGCTAGTCACTGAGCCACCTCTACTTAAAATCTGCTGCCCATTATTAACCTCCCCACCCCGAATTTGGCTGCATGTATATTCCTTACGTCAGAAATCGAGGTGTCTAAGCGGATGTCTAAGTAAATCCCCGTGACGGCCCACATGTCCTGTGTGTCTGAATAGATATCCTATACACAAAACCCTCCAGCCCACACTTTCTCTCACTTTCCAGGGACAGGTCTCCAGAGGCTTCATGGGGACTACAATTCCCACAGTCCCTGAGGCAGGGACCACACGTGTGTGGGGAAACCCACCACTGTACATGTACAGAATATGGGTGGGTTTTGGAGCATGTTCTTTGGAGTAACGAGCGGAAAGCATTTCACACTGTGATTGGCAGGAGAAGGGACGCATCTGCCCATAATATTGATCAGTTGTATCCAGGATCTGCCATCTCCCTTTCTGTTTCCTTTTGTTTCATTCTGCTGTTACATTATTGACTTGCAGCAATTGAAGGGAAAGGAAGTGAACCCAGAAAGGGTGCAGAGTCTAACCAGGGAGGGGAAGTGGTGGCATGGATCTGTTTATCAGTAACACCATGAGAATGTAGAGAGTTTACAATAGGGGTAGTAGAGTTAGAATGGTGGGAGAGAGTAAGTGGGCTGGAGGGTTACAGCTTTGGGGGAAGAAAGGGGAAAAGGGTATTCCAGAGAAACTAGAATTGTCTGCTCTGAATTTCTAATCTGTACATATTCATTTATTCAAGGTGCTAGATAGTGAAGATTTGCAGACTGAAATCTCAAAATCACATGCAAATCATGATTAAGTTAAACAACATTTGAAGAACCAAAGATGGAGAATCACTGGGCCAAAATCCTGCAACACTCTCTCTCCCAGCATTCTTGTTCTATCTGTGCCAAATGGACTGCGAATGGTTCAAGACAGCAGCTCACTACCATCTTCTGAAGGGTACCTAGAGATGGGGAATAAATGCTGGCTGAGCCAGTGATGCCCATATCCTGGAAATGGTTTCTGTCTCTCGTTGCTGAAACCCAGTTGATGTTACTGCAGGATGATGAGGGAGGCTGAGTGCATCCTCCAGGAGGCAGCACCATCACATTACCCCTGCCTACACCCACACAGTAACACCGCAACGTCGCTGGAACAAAAGGCAGTGAAACCAAAGGAGGACTTGGATATAGTTTTTCGAGGTAAAGCCATGTGAGGGGATTGGAACACAGCAGGAACTTGAGATTGAGCTGGATGGTCAGCTGTTTCCCATTGAATGGTGGAGCAGGATTGAATGGCCGAATGGTCTCCTCCTGCTGTTATCTCCCAGGTATGTATATATTCATGGAGCCCGGATAGGAAGAAGTGGGCAGGGATTCTCCAGGAGATTGCACTTCCACAACAGTTTCCAGTGAGGGATGGTTTGATGGATTTTATTTAACATTTATCTTTAACACAAGGTTTGTAAATTTTGGTTTTAAAATGTTGTAAGAGCTTTTTGCACCGCAAGTAAAATTAAAGAAAATAAATTGAACTGTTTGAATATAACAGTTTTAAAGCTTTCAACCTCCTGTAAAACAAAATCCTGTCTATTCCCAGTCGCCATCACTTTCCAGCTCCTCAAACTCCAGGGAAATATTCCCTCCGTGTCTGAACCTTTGGTTTGATTTAACAGATTTTCAGTTGTTGTTCTATGAGCTGTGAAGCGTTCTTTTTCCCCATTTCTCTGACCCAGAAATGTTATCACAGCAACCTTCCCACCATCAAAATCATCATTATACCATTTTGCTTTTGGTTAACATATAATCGCCAGCAGTGCAAAAGTGAGGACTGCAGATGCTGGAAACTAGAGCCTAGATTAGAGTGGTGCTGGAATGGCCTTTTGCCAAAACGTTGACTTTCCAGCTCCTCGGATCCTGCCTGACCTGCTGTGCTTTTCCAGCACCACTCTAATCTAGACAGATAATCACCAGCAGTAAACCATTTGTGTAACCAATTGAATATTTCCAAACAAAGCCCATTACAGGCCAAGCAAACAATTACAAGTGACAGAGTGAGAAGGGACTAAATCAAAGTAGAGTTGTGGGGAGGGGGCAGCGGTGGAGATAAAGCACTATGTCTCCTGCGGTGCCCACCTCTATCTAAAGGCATCGAGAGCAGTGATCCACACTACATGCTCCTTCTCCAAGGACATCCTGCTGTGTAGCCTTCGAATAAAATCATAGAATAAAATCCCTACAGTGTGGAAGGAGAGCATTGGCCCATCAGACCCCACCGACCATCCGAAGAACATCACGCCCAGAGCACTCTATCACTGTAACACTGCATTTCCCATGGCTGATCCACCTAGTCTGCACAATCCTGGACACTGTGGACAATTTAGCACGACTGATCCACCTGACCTGCACATCTCTGGCCTGTGGGAGGACACTAGAGCACCTGGAGGGGACCCACACTATCATGGGGAGAATGTGGGAATTCCACACAGGCCATTGACCAAGGCTGGACTCTAACCTTGTACCTGATGCTGTGAAGCAGCCGTGCTACAGTCACAATTTAAATCAAAACAGATGATCCCTGCTCATTGTCACATTGCTGTTTATGGAGACTTACTGCCCAGAGAGACATTCTGAGTTTCAGAAAGTGGCAATGTAAATTCAGTCACCTCCACCCCAGTTAATGTGATTAACAACATCAATACTCCAACAGTGTCATCATGTACAAGGTCCACTCCTGACTCTGATGGACAGTAACATCAGAATCAGAGTCCTGCAGTCCACATGGAGCAGCGGGATGACCACTTCCCTGTGAGCACTCACTGGTCTCTCAATCGTGTTGAAGACGCAGCAAATGCCTTGTCACACAGAGGGTTGAACAGCTCCTACCCAGAGTGAACCCAGTGGAGTCTCGGAGGCAGGATGAATCACTGAATCCCTTCTCCCTCACTAAGCATCTTAATTGCCTCTCCTCTGTGTGGGCTCCATGGGGTCTCAGCAGGAGGGATGAATCACTGAATCCTCTCTCCCACACTGACCACCTGATTGTCCTCTCCCCCTGTGTGGGCTCACTGGGGTCTCAGCGGGGCAGGATGAATCACTGAATCCTCTCTCCCACACTGACCATTTGAATGTCCTCTCCCCCTGTGTGGGCTCACTGGGGTCTCAGTGGGGCAGGATGAATCACTGAATCCCCTCTCCCACACTGACCATCTGAATGGCCTCTCCCCCTGTGTGGGCTCACTGGGGTCTCAGTGGGCAGGATGAATCACTGAATCCTCTCTCCCACACTGACCATTTGAATGCCCTCTCCTCTGTGTGGGCTCACTGGGGACTCCACAGGTGCGGCATTTGAGTGAATCTCCCCCCACACTGGGAACAAGTGAATGACCTTTCCCCAGAGTGAGCTCGCTGGTGTTTCAGCAGGTCAGAAGACTGAGTGATTCCTTCCCCACACACTGAGCAGGTGAATGGCCTCTCCCCAGTGGGAATGCACTAATGTCTCCGCTGGTGAGAGATTTGAATGAATCCTTTCTCACACATGGAGCAGGTGAAGGGTCTAAATCCACTGTGCCATCTCTGGGGCCTCAGCAGATTGTAAGATCGAGTAAATCCCTTCCCATACGTAGTGCAGGTGAACGGCCTCTCCGCAGTGTGACTGTGTCGGTGAGTGTCTCACTAGGAGGGGTGAGTGAATTCCTTATTCTGATTGAGTATGTCCTCCTGTTTTTTCAGTTATTATTGACAATCTCATTCCCCTCGCACCACAACCTGTTCCAGTGTTACAGAAACGGCAGAATGGTCAGCTGCAACTGGTCACCTGACCGATCACTGGACACGGACGGTTCAGTCTGCACAGATGCTGTCAGACCTACCGAGGTTTTCCAGCAATTTCTGATTTTGTTTCTGATGTCCCAGCATTTGCAGATGTTTAGTTTTCCAATACTCATCTTGTGTGTTGCAGAGTAGTTTATTGATGAAAGTAGACGGTTTTGAAAGTTGTACGTTAAGTCACACATCAGCTATGATCATCATGAATGGCAGAGCAGAGTTGAGGGGCTGAATGGCCTCCTCCTGTTCCAATGAAAGTTATCCATCTGCAGCTTGTGGTAACATTTCCCCTCACTGCTCCCTTCCCCTCCATGTCTAACACACTGTTACTGACTGAACAAACCTCCTGTGTTTGAACTAAACCTGCTCAGGTTCAGTGGCTCCCTCTCCTGCCACCCGGGTTTAACTCTCATCATGGAATGCTGTCTTGTATTACTGCAGGAATGCCCACAAGGACTAATCCTGGAGTCTGTATCCCCTGGGATCCACAATCACAGTTTATTTCCTTCTTCCTCTTTCATTCTGGCATTGAACTCTCGGTTTCAATCCTTTCTCCTGTCATGCTCTTCAACATGTCCATGTGGGTGGACTAGAGGTAGCTGGGATTTAATGAAGGGAAGTGAGAATTAGCAGGAAGCATGAGGAGAGGCGACAGCAAACACAGTTCTCATTGTAACGGCAGAGTTTCTCCGTGACCCAGTGATTGGCGAGGCACCTGAGATTGTGGGGGGAGGCAGATTCAATCAGGGATTTGCTAAGACACTAAGACAGTGACCTGTCCATCTGATTGTTAACTCAGATAGATCGAAAGAAAAGTGCACATTTAGATAGCACCTTTGATGATCTAGTGCAATGAAACATGCTTCCAACCCAATGATTTCAACCACAAATCTCTGAAAACACAGACGCAAAGCTTTCTACTTGTACCAGGCGGTCTCTGAGCCTCCTCTTTTCTTGGGAAAAGCGTTTTGAGCTGTTCAGCCTTTCCTAGTGATTACAACCGCTATGTTCCTGTAAGATTTGTGACGGAACCTTTACTTTCCTGTTCCTTGTGAGTGATGAAAGGAGCAGAAACAGTTCCTGACCTGTGCGGGGTTTCGGTTGGAGTATTTATATTTACAAATCCATTCCCACCCTCACATACAGTGTGAAATTGATGTAAAACTGAAGGGAATGAGTGAGTGAGCACCCACAGAATCATATGTGTGAGTTGAATGAACCTGGCATGAGGAAAATGGGACAACAATCACAACTAGTTAGAATCACAGAATCCCGTGGGTGCAGAAAGAGTCTATTCTGCCCATCGTGTCTGCAATGACCTGCTCACCCACCCTTCCCATAACCCTACATTAACCATGGCTAGCCCAACCCACATAAATTGCACACTGCAGCCATGTTAGTATGGCCAATCCAGTAACGTTACACATCTGTGGAAGGGACACAAATTACATCCAAATGCTCGGAATTGTGGATGAAGGTTCACAAATACTTGACTCTGACACAAATGCTTTGCTTTTCAAAATAAAATCTGGGGGAAACTGCAACTGGAAAGATTTCTGATTATCTCAGGAGGAAGAGAATTCAAAATTCGTGCCATTGACCCAGGGGGCGTAGTGATAGTGACAGAGGTCTGGGAACCATCAGAAATGTAACAGGTTGTGTGCAAGGTGGGGGTGAGACAAGGACATAAAGACAGTCTGTCACACGGCTGAAGGCAGGAGAGATTAAACAGCAGAAATGGTCGTCCCTCAAAGCCACGGTGAATAGAGTTAGGGCTGGGAAAGAAACAAGGAAACAAGGTGTACAGCTGTCAGAGAAATATGTTAAAAACAGATTATAAAAACATAGAGGGCAGAGTACAGTCTGAAATTGTTGCTCTCAATGGTGAGTACAAAAAGCTTTAAAGCCTGGGGAGTTTACAGCCAACACATACTCAGGATTGGCCAAGATCTACAGAACAAGAGAAAATTAATGACTATCATGACTTTGCATATTTCAGCTTTATGACTGCAACATTATCAAATATTTTCTGAGGAATATTGATTGAGTGGAATTAGATACATTTTGCTATGACTAACTAGAAGAAAGTATATAGAGAATACTGTGATTATTGGAATGGACGATGATACCTCCACATAATCTGCTGATATTGTGATTGGATATACAGTAAGTGTCAGAATCAAAGTAAATTATAATCAAATCAATTCAAAAATGTTTCCAAGTTTAAGATAAATACAATATTCACAATGATTGAGAGATTGTACATTGTAATGACCTTGCAGTATTTATTGTACAGAAGCATAATTCCACATTTGTAGCCCTTACTAGATTGCACAATTATTAGATATAAGATATATTAGCAACAAACGGATTTTAAAAATATATATTCGTGAATTTCAGAATAATGAGATATCTCATCTTGATATTAGACTGAGTAATATGTAGAAATAAAGAGTAATATTGCAGGGAAAAGTAATTGGAATTCTCTAAATTTCAAAGGCTGAGATAATTGCTATATTTCACCTGAGCAAAAATCAGACATTTACAAAGAATTTTGCACGGGATATTATTGGTCGTTTGGTATGTGCATGGGCCTGAACAAATAGGTATTAATATAGTAGCATTGACAATATGAAATAATGAATGGAATTTTCAAAAAAACACTACATTTTTACAAAGTCTATGTTAAATTGCTGTGCAATTATTCTAATTGATAATTGCTTTTAGAATCCTGACAGATAAATTGACTTAATATTTTGAAAACACTTTGCTCTGATGTTGATAGGATATTCATTAAGATTAAGAAACTGAAAATTAAAGCATAAAATTTAGCTGGATGGTGTGAAAAAATCATTCAGCAGCAATTGAAAAAAAAGATTTTGTTTAAAAATGCAGGCAATGCAAGATTTATATGCTTCCAATAGTTTTCTTGAAGAGTCATGTCAATTTTGTTGACGTAATTTTTACCACAATAAATGTTCCGATACTTATTTCAGAATTAGGAGGAAAAGAATTAGGCCATCAAAGTGACGATTATTGTGAAAAAAATGCAGGGTCACTGACATTTGATACGGAAAGGAATTCTCATAATTGTGTGATTATTGTTCACTGCCATCTAATATGGGAGGAAAAGGAGAATTGTCAACATTTCCAAGCAATTTTTTTCTTCTAATGAAATGAAAATAAAAATAATTTTGTAGGGCAATTTATTTGAAAGAAGGAAACAGTCATTTCATATGACATTTGAGCTGAAGACTCGTTCCCGTTTCCCCCATTGTAGTCTTCACAATCATTTAAAACTTAGTGTTGGTTGAACGAAAGAACAAATGGATATAATCGAAATGTTTCCTTGTACACCAAAAAAAGTAAATGTAAAGCAATTTTATCATGAAAATTATATCGCTCTGAATGTAATCATTTCACACACAATAAATGTATGGTTGAATTGAAATGTCATCATAGCTGTAGAATTGTTTTCACCTGGCAGGGAATGAGGACAAAGGAGGCAATCTGAGCTCAGGCATGTGGAAGATGTTTACTCATGCAGCAATCAGTTAATGAAGGGATCGTCCCCCGAGACCAATCTCGGAAGGGAGATCCATAACACACTCTAACATGTACAGTAAAAAGCAGCATTTTTATGGACTTTCTGCATCTCAATGGCCACATGCAATGTGGTTACAGCCCTTCCCTCCTCATCCAGCCACCCGATTGAAACACATAATCGCAGATGGGCATTGTAATGGACATCCTCAGATTCCTATTGGGATCTTTCCATGCATCTTATTGACTTAGATTCCAAAGTTATTCCTGAACTCCCTCGGGCCTCTCAGGATACCTTATCAGCTGGGACATTTTGCGCTCTGCTATTCATTATATTTTATCAAAGCCAATTACCCCTCATATCATTCACTATCTTAATTATATATGTACAAAGAAATAGAAAAGACAGTTAATTTTAGCTTACTTGCTATAAGATTAGTAATATGACTTGTGTTATAAAGTTTGTTATATTGTGTAAAATTATACAGCTACTCTTGATGAGCAATCAACATCATACCGTGAAGTTAAAACTAGCTAACTTCAAATCTCTGTCGAAATGCTTTTGTATAATGCTTTTAGTAGGCATTGGTTACATATATCAAACTTATGTTGCAGATTTCCCCTATTATACTCAATAATCTGTAATTAGCACCTTTGTTTAATATTCTGAGTAACTGTAAAATAATAACTATATCTGACAAATGAGCTCTTCTGTTGTCATGATTGCTGCTTAGTTAGTTAACTGGGCTGCACCCTGCAGCTGCTGTTTATTCATTTACTGGGACAATTATCCTTTCATTTATGAAGATCAGGATTGGTCATTTGTCTGTATATCAGCATGCTCTTATCAAGAAATGTCAGGAATGCTGTAGTCCTGGCGTTGGAGTAGGTCCATTGGTAGTGTGATTTATTTTAATTTAAGGCTGGAACAGAATGTTAGTCTAGTTTAGCACCCCCCTGACACCTTGTATTTTAGTTCTAAGGTAGGCTGCCTGTTTTTGATTGTCAGGCATTTTGTATGAGCCAATATGGACCATTCTATTCCAGGTGGGGGCAAGTCATGCCCAGAACAGCAAATCAACTAAGATTCAAGTATTGAAATAAAAATCACCATTCGCTACCATTGGTTTCAGTACAATGCAATACGTTTACGTCACTGAGCCTTAATTTCACACTTAAAACTAGATATACTGTATTTGATCAATTCTTCAATATTAGATATAAGCAACAATTAATCTTAAAAACATTTCATAGCAAACTTTAAAATGATTAGAAATCTCATATAGCTGCCCGTCTTGTGTAAAAATGAGCAGCATTTATTGGAGTGTAAAATAATCAGACGTCTCTTAATATGTAAGGCCGAATATTAATCCAATGATTTCTGTATACGTTCAAATGAGAAGGCAACAGATATTATCTGTGAGTGTTGGATAGGGAATCATTAATTAGTTTGTGTTTGTGTTATCTTGGAATAAGAAAACGATTATTCTTCTTTTAATATTGACTCTAAGAAATAATGGATTAAATTAAAATGTGAATTTGACGATGTTTGTTACAAAACCTAAACTGAATTACTATGTGATTTTTGTAATGGCAATGAATTGATAATTAATTTTAGAACTTTGGCAAAATAAATGATTCAATATTTCCAAATGGATTTGCTCTGATGTTGACGAGATATTTCTTCATCTGTCAGCTGAGAATGCAAATTCTGGCATGATGACATGGAAAGACATTAGACATTCAGTGAACGTTGATCAGAAATGGTTTGTCATTCAAAATTCTCAGATCTTCAAGATTTCTATACTTGGTTTCTCTACTTTTCTTGTGGAGAAATATAATATATAATAAGCACAAATTCTGCATTGTATTTAATTCATGGATATTTTCATATTTAGACATTTGAGTCAGAATTATAATGAAAATAAGTCAATAAGGAAGATTTATTTTCACAGAAGCATACAGTCAACAGCATTTATCAATGTATTTGTTTCAATATTGTCTCTGAATAAACGGTTAAATACGTTTAATGGGGATCTGTTGACAATGTAATGAACCACAATATCATTTTTGTCATAATTTTTGGTTTGGAAATCAATCAGAAAAAAAATCCTATATTCAGGACTTGCTTCATCTCGATACATGTTACACGTAGTATCCTCAGGCATAAGTAATAAGGTTTTATCATTGATCTGGTAAAGATGTAGTGTGTAAATTATAATAAGGTGTCTCCTCCATATGTTTGGATCTGGTGAGACTGTGATGTTTGCTATGATTATTCATCCTGAGAACAATAAGGCACGTACAAAGTGTTTTTCACCGAACAGTAATTAGGTGGTCTTGAAGACCGTTACAAGTACTTTGATTTCAATAATGTTGAGCTGATTTCCATGACCTGGGAAATGTTTCACAACATTTTACCAAAATTCTGGATTCTAAGCATTCAATGGGTTTCGTGCAAACACCCTTCACTTGTCGTCATTCTCAAGTGAGGTGTCTAATGCTCAGGCACTGGCTGCAAGTCAAGGTGCCAGGAAGTCTGCTTCAACCTCTCCAAAACACAGCTCTTGGGCTGGTTGTCACAGAGTCTCCCGAACCTTTGTGAGCTCTTTGACCGGGCTTTCCACTGTTTTCTGGAGCTGCTTACTTTGTCTACTGTTTCCTTTAGTTTGACCTTTTTAGCTCTGCTTTCCCCAGCTGTAGAAATATTTAGAATGTTACATTTTGGGCCACAGGTCACTTGACCTTAGCGGACAGATAAAATATGGTTCACTTATTGTTGTAATAACGAATTGAGAAAGAATATTTGCATTTTAACAAATAAAATGTTTCAATTTTATCAGTCGTTTACAATGACATTGAGTAGATAGTCATTAAGAGAGATCAACTGATAATTGTAAGCTATTTGCAGGATTATTGAATTGAAAAAGGATACAGACGTACAGAGATCTTTTTGGAAGGCATTGCTTTTTCATTCTAATATCTTTGTTGTTCAAGAGGTCTATGTAGCTGTTCATTGGTTCTCTTGTCCAGATGCTAATTTATAATTCATATCGCTTTTATTGTGCCGGAGTTTTGAGATTTGTGTCAGATTAAGAAGAAAACGAGGAGCTATTAAAATGAGAACTTGAGTGAATAGAAAGCACAGTACATTTAAATTACAGAGGAAACAGAGAGTATTTGCTCCAAATAAGCAAATTTTTTTTGTGTCGAAAGTGTGGTGGTGGAAAAGCACAGCAGACCAGGCAGCATCCATAGAGCCGGAGATTCCCGATGAAGGCTTATGCCTGAAACATGGTTTCTCCTGCTCCTCAGATGCTGCCTGACATTCTGTGCTATTCCAGCACCACATTCTTGACTCTGATCTCCAGCATCTACTTTCCTCACTTTCTCCAAATATTTGTAATGGACATGAACTGAAAATTTTAGCCTCGGCAGTTGAACAAAACCAAATTTACACTTTTTTGTGCAATATTTGGACTGAAAATTGTTTGTGATCATGCAACACATTAGGACATATGAACACCTCTTCCGTTAGAATCCTTTGCCATTCATAATAAAGAATAACCACTGCTTTGAACAACCAGTATCGTTTGTAATTACTGAACTGAAATACCAGAGGACAACTTCTGCATTTATTGGAGGGAATGATAACCAGATCCTTACTGTGGCAGTGGGGATTGATCTCAGGAACAATCCGATAGTTATTCTGATTATTCCACTGAACAGTAATTAGATGGTCATGAAGACCTTTGTGTGGCCTCATGTTTAGTGTTTTGTGTGAACAATGATTTTAAAAATATTGAGATATTTTACAAGATTTAGGAACACTGATAATCAAGTGTTAAAGGTATTAACTAAAGTCAACTTTAAAAAAAGTTAGAATTGCTTAGAGAAACGCAATTAAACTACTGTAGAATCCCTGTTAGCACAGTGTGGTAACAGGTCATTTCGTTGAATAAAGTGACCCTCCAAAGAGTAACCCAGACAAACACTTTCCCAACCATATCCCTCTACATTTACTGCTGACTAATATACACATCCCTGAACACAATGTGCTATTTAGCATGGCCAGCTCACCTAACCTGCACGTCTTTGGATTGTGGGAGGAAACCACAGCAAAGTCACATAGACTTGGAGAGAATGGGCAAAGTACACAAAGACTGTTACCCGAGGATGGGATCAAACTGAGATCCCTGGCACTGTGAGGTAGCATTGTTAATGACTGAGCCACTGTGCAACTATATGCTATAAGTAAAATCAGTGAGAGGTGTGCAAAGACAAATTTCAAATAAACACCCTCTGCTATTGTCAAAGCACATAAAATTTACATTCAATACGAATAGATGAATGGAAAACAAAAGAAAACTCCAACAATTCACGAATGAAAAATAATTAGAAATTTAATTTGATCAAATGTAATTCCAATATTTAGATGAATTGCAATTTTTAATAACAAATGTAGGTAATTAGCTGACTAATGAATAATTGGAAGTGTCATATGTTTACTTTACAGACGAAGAAAGCGACTTGTTTTCTCTCCTTGTAACACGGCAGAATAACAATGTGAATGTCCGAAATGTTTGAATCAAGCTCTTTCGAACAAAAAACTAATCACTTACGATCAGTTAGCCTTTTCACCTTTAAGACCACAACATTCTCAAATATTTTTCAGGAATTTAGAACCAGCAGAACTAGTTAATTTCTTTTCTTGGGAACCCGAAGAAGAGAATAAACAGCAGATACTGTGAAGGAGTCATTCAATGCGAACATTCAACTGAAGACAACATTCCTTCTTCCTAAAAAATGTTCAACTTTCAAAAATTCAAAATTTATTGTCATTGTTTAATGAAGTGATAAAGAGATGCTGATGCTTTTTCATTGGATTTTGTTGCATGAAAAATGCTTAAGTCTTAAGTGTTAGCATTGAAGATAAATATATTTACATTAATACAACTATGTTTCAACAGGTAAAATAAATATTGATTGTTACAATGATTGAGAGATTGTACACAGCAATACATATGAAGAATTAACATGATTCAATATTTCAAAAGCACTTTACTGTGATGTCGATTGAGTATTTATTAACATCAGTGAACTAAGGAATAGAACATAGTAGCTAGCTTTACGTATTAAAGAAAAAATGAGACATTCAGTAATTATTGAACAAAATTCTTTTCTGAACTTAAAAATTTATGCAATATACAAATTGCGAATTTCTTTCCACTGGATTCCTTGTAGAGATGGTACGTTGATTACTATTATAATCAAAGTGTCAGAATTAGGAAGAGAATTAATAGATCATGAAAATGAGCATGAAAATAAACAAACAATGAAGTCACTGCTGGGTGGTATATGAAGCGATTGTAATAATTGTGTCATTATTCTACAATGATGGATAATGTTGGAATTGAAACAACAAAAAATTCAACACTTCTTTTCTTACAATGCAATGAAAGCAATAATCATTTTGTAGCATGCATGATTGGAAAAAGCAGTCTTTTAATATGACATACAGTGAAGACTAACCTTTTTGCAAAACTGTAAGAAGTTCATAAACTCAAAACGTAGCGTTTGTTGAATTTGCAACAAAAATGGTTATAATTTGAATTGTCTCTTGCACACACACAACAGAAGAGGAGCTTAAAGATTGTTAGAATATTTTTTTAAATGTTTCCAGTGTTATTGTACTACAGTCAATATCCATGACAAATTAGAATTATTGTTTTAAACAACATAAATCGCCGTTAACAACTGAACTGAAATATAAGATATCAAATGCACTTACTGTATGGACGAGTAAACAAATGCTTACTGTTGTCATTAGTCTCAGGAACAATAAGATACTCAGGTTATTCCACTGAACAGTAATCAGCTGATGATGAATATCTTTGTGTCGCTTTATGTGCACTGTTTTGTGTGAACATTGACTTCAAGAAAATTGAGATATTTACATGAATTAGCAACAAATTGGTAATTGGGTGTTAAGGATCTTATTTAAGATTAGACTTTTTAAATAGTTGATAGAATTGCTGAGCAAAACACACTTCAGACATCATGCAATAAATGAGATAAGTGATTGTGTGAAATGAAGTTCAGTCACTTCAATAACTTCAGTCCGGAACAAGACCTGAATCAGTAATATCATTTATTACGCTGTTGCAAGAGGGGTGTGGTGTCCACTGTCCACAAGGCACACGCACACACACACACTGAATTTAACGAGTACACAATATTTATGTAATTCGTTACTCGTCCCTCCTCCCATTGCTCCTTCACTGTTTACGACTATTTCTAATCTAAACCGGCTGTTTATCTCTGAACTCATCCAGCGTCGTCCCTGACAGAATGTTTATGTCTGGCCTCACAAGGCCATTTGACCACCTCCCTCTGTGTTCTTATTGTTATTTGTCCTTCTACACTGCCATCTATTTCCTTGATAACCAAAGCATAATTTCTTTTTATTCTTTATTTACACCGAGCCTTATGACCTTTTGATGGTGTTATTTTGTTCCTGCTGAAGCGGGAAACAGATGCTTGTAACTGTTTGTACAGGCATATCTAGCTTAACCTACCCCCCTCCATTCACAGCACCTTAACTATTTGTCTATAACATCTACCATTATTTGCAGACAAATTTCATTCTTGTACGCAAATTTTAGCTAATACAAAAGCAATAATATATTTCCTTCACATAGTTTTTATTCTTGTTAACTCAGCTCTTGGCTGAAACAATTATACACTGGTGCGAGTTCATCTACCTTGAATAAACAATTATGATTGCAGAAGTAACACTGCTTTATATATATCCCACATGTGCAAAGTCAAATTTCAAATGAATGCACTTCCATATTTTCACAGCAGTTCAATCTCACATTCAATATAAATAGGTGAGTGGAAAATGAAAAACAAATTTCACACAATTCATAAACATCAATAATTAAAAAGTGATAAATAAAAAGAATTGGCAATTGTTTATTTGACTGAACAAGAAATGTATTTTTTCTCCTCATTTTTATAGCACTGGAGCATCAAGGTCTATGTACTGTTTGAACTCAGCTCTTCAGAACAGAAGAAAATAAATTGATATCATTACTTTGTATATTTCATCTGTATGACTGCAACATTCTCAAATATTTTTCAACGAATATTGAATGAGTGGAATTAGATACATTCTGTTATTAGTGACCTGAAGAAAATTAATAGCAAATACTGTGATTATTCGAATGAACAACAGATGGAAACATATCAAATATTGAATTGAAAGGCAATTCAATTGATTCTTAGATATTTTCTAATCAACATTCAGAGCTGCTCTGGCACAACTCTGTGCAAAGTGGGAATTGAAACTGTACCTCCTGGTCTGGTAACAGAGACACTATCAGAGCTGCACAACATTCCTTCATAATGTTCCCAACGAGGCTGGGCAGGTCTATAATCACATGCTCACTGTGGTTACTCAAGTAAAAATTAATCAGATGTTTATTGTGATAATTGGATTGGAATAAAATGGATGGATCCTGTGTGTAATGTACTTAAAATTAGATAGTAATTTACAATAATTATGGGAGTTAACAGATGTCTTAATTAAATATGATTTTTATGATAATTTGTGGAATGACAACTTGACAGATTTGTGTGATTACTGTAAATTGATAAATAAAAATGAATACAATAATTCTACATGTTCATAATAGTTTCTCATTTTATAAAATGCAACGTAAATTTTGTTTGTTCGACACGTAAATTGGAACAAAATGATGAATTGGTCAGTCAATGTTACTATTCAGCTGAAGACAAGTTTCATTGTTTCTGAAAATGTATGATTTCTAAGAAGTCACCATTTCCCGTGAGTGTTTAATGAAACAAGAAAGATGTCAATCCTTTTTTGTGTACTTCAAAAAAAATTCATTGGAATTTAAATAATTGTGCACAAGAAAAATATTAAACTATTATAGTGATTAGAAGCACAATAAATGTTAACATTGAAGTGAATTACAATCAAATCATTTCAGAAGTGTTTCCAAGTTTAAAATGAAAAGCAATATTCACAATGATTGTGAGATTCTACATTGCTAAGTTCTTGCAATAGTTATTACATGGAACCATAATTCCACACTTACATCCTTTGCCAAACTGAACAATTATTTGATATTAGCAACAAATTGATTTTAAAACTACTATTAATGAATTTAAGAATAATGAGGTATCTCATCTTGCTATTCCACTGAGTAATGTACAGAAATGAAGAGAAATATTGCAGTGTAAAGTAACTGGTGTTCTCTGAATATCAATGACTGTGATGATTGTGATCGTTCAAATGAGCAAAAGTCAGATATTTACAAAGGATGTCGCAAGGGCAGTTATTGGTCTTTTCTGGGTGTATTGGCCCGACCAAACAGGTTTTTATACTGTAGCATTCACAATAAGAAATATGGAAAATATTAATAACACATTAACTTAGACTTCATAACAAGCACAAAGTGCTGTGTAATTATTGTACTTGTTAATTGTTTCTAGAATATTGATAGATAAATTAAATTACTATTTTGAAAGCACTTTGCTCTGACATCGATTGCGTCATAATTAAGATTGATAAACAGAAAATTAATATATAAGAAGTCGCTTTAATAATTCTAAAAAATACTCAGCAACAATTGACACAGTTCAACATTGGGTTTTTTTGTTGAGTCATGTTTATTTTTTTTAATTTTTATCGTGATAAATGTTTAGACATCTATGTCAGAATAAGGAAGAAAATAATTAGACCGGGAAAGTGAGTACTATTGTGAACAAAAGGTCAAATAAATGACATTTGGTATAGAAAATTATTTTGCACAAAATGACTGATAATTACGTGATTATTGTTCGTTGACAACTAATGCTGGAAGTAAAAGAAACAGATTCTAACATTTCCAAAGCAGTTTTTTTTTCTTATAATGAAATTAAAATACAAATCATTTTGTATTGATTTGAAAAAGTGTTATTTAATGTGATATTTGAGATGAAGAATCGTTCTTTTCCCCCCAGTGTAGTCTTTTCAATAATTTAAAATTTAGTGTTATTTGAGCTAAAGATCAAATGGGTGTACCTGCATTGTTTTCTTCCGTCCAAAAGAAGTAAAGTCAACAACATTTTTAAGTTTCGTAGAGTTAATTAGCAAAATGCATTGAAGCTATCGTGCATGAAGTGAGATAAGTGAGAGAGAGAGACAAATTAAATGTTCAAATGAACACGTCGATATTTTGAAAGCATATTAATCTTATGAATTGGTGGATGGAAAATAAAAACAAATTCCTGACAATTCAAGAATGATTAGTAATAAGAAATTTATTTTGTTCAAAGCACATAACAATATTTAGATGAATTGCAATATTTAGTTACAATTGTAGGTGATCAACAGACCAATGAATAATATGAAGTTGCATTTGGTTATTTTGCTGAAGAGGAATTTTAACTGTTTATTTTTTCATCTTTATAATCCTGGAGAATAAGGATTTTTGTGCTTGAAATGTCTGAACTCGGTTCTTTCAAACAGAGAAAAACAGATCAGTGAGTATCATTTCTTAGACTCTTCCAACTTTAAGATTGCAACATTCTCAGTTACTTTTTCAAGGAATGTTGAACTAGCAGATATGATACGTTTTATTAGTGACCTGAAGAAAATAAGTAGTAGATATGGTGACGGTTGAAATGCACAGCAGATTGAAGTATATTTCATGTTGTTTTGAAAAGCAGTTCAATCTATGCCCGGTATTTTCTCATGATTATTTGGAGCTGCTCTGACACATCTCTGCTGAAGGTGGGAATTGAAATCATTCCTCCTAATCTTGTCGTAGAGACACTGTCAGAGCTCCACACGGACCCTTCATAATGTCCCCACCCCCGGAAGGGTAGGACCATAGTCACATGCTTACTGTGGCAACACAAATGAAAACGAATCACATGTTTATTGTAATAATTTGTATGGGAATTAATTACATATTTTCTGTGTGTAATGAACTGACAAAATGAATTAGTAATTTATATTAAAGTTGTAACAAAGCAATAATGACTTTAATTAAATATGAATCTCATGATAATCCATGATAGGAAAAAAAGCCTAATCATTTGATCATTGTACACTGATGAACAAAAATCAATAAAATAGTTCCATATGTTCAAAGCAAGTTTTCACAAAATGAAAAGAAAATTAAAATGCTTTTGCAACATAAATGAATAGGAAAATAAATGAATTAGTCACACAATACGACTATTCATCTGAAGACAACTTCCCTTCTTTCCCAAAATGTTCAAATTCCCAAAGTTCAAAATGTACTGTGACTATTTCATGGAACAATAGAGATGTTAGCTCCTTTTGTTGTACTTCAAAACATCACAAGAATTTTAAATTATTTTGTTTCATGAAAAATGATTAACTTGTATCGTGTTTATAAATACAGTAAATGTTAACATGTAAGTGAAACATAATTAAATCAATTCAACTTTTGTTAGGGTTAAAATAAAAATTGATACTAACAACACACACTGCAAATCTTTACATTATTTCATGCATGAGCCATAATTCCACAGATATACCCCGAACTATATTGAACAATGATTAGATAATAGCAGCAATTGGATTGTCAAAATTCTATCAGTTAATTTAAGAATACTGAGAAATCTTAGTTGATTATTTCACTGAACAATGTGGAGAAATGACCAGGAATTATTCTAATGAAAAGTAATTACAGTTTTCTGAACGCTTCAGGCTGAGATTACCGTGATCATTCAAATGAGCAATCATCAAATATTTACAATGAGGCATTGAATGGGAAGTCATTGGTTCCGTTATGGGATCGTTCAGCTGAACAGTAAATTGATTTTTATATTATAGGGTTCGTACTGAGAAACAATTGATGCAATTAAAATGCGAATCTCACTACATTTGTTAGAAAGATTAACTCCAATAATTGTGCAATTATCGTAAAAGCAGTGACTGGAAAAATAACATTATAATCTGAAAAAATAAATTGATTTAATATTCTAAAAGCACTTTGCTGTGATGATTATTGGATATTCATTAAGATCGATAAACTGAGGAATACAATATAATGGCTAGCTTTATGGATTCACAAAAAATGATCCATTCAGTTCTTATTCAGCAGAATTGTTTTTGGGTCAAACATGCAGGATTACAAGAATGACATGTTACCATCCATTGTTTTGCTTCTTGACATGCACTTTCAATTTATATACTTCTGATCATGACCAATGTTTCGACATTCCTGTCGGAAGCAGGAAGTTAATAAGTAGAAGTGAAAGTGCGTATGACAGTGAACGTAAGATACAGGGAACTTCCATAATTTTGTGATGATTGTACATTGATAAATAACTTTGGAGTAAAAAAAGTAAATCAACATGTTCAAAGCAGTTTTTTTGCTCATAACAAATTGAAAATTAAAAAAATCCTTCTGCAGTGCACATGATTTGAAAATGCATCAGTCGCCAGTCACAAAAAACATCGGCACAAGACAATAAGACACTTGTGAAGGGTATTCTACTCAACAGTAATTCAAGGACCTTGAACATCTTCATGTCGTTCTTGCAAAGAACACTCTTATTTTTCCTAAAATTTTATTATCATAAATATTTCGACATTTGTATCAGAACTAGGAATAAAATGAGAAGCGATTCACATGAGTATTTTCATGAGTGAAAGTCAAAATAAATTTACAGTGCCATCTTTCATTATTTTCTCTGAATAAGCAGATAAAGATTTTTAAGGTGCAAGCTCAATGTGTTTTCACCTACCGTTGTACTAAGCCAAAATACATCATTTTATTTTGCGATACTTCAACTGGATTGGAAATCTGCTATGTATGCTGACATTAGCGTCCTCGCTCATTTGTAATAAAGCATTGTAATTGGTTTTAGTGAAATATTTCGTGTGCAATTACTGAAGTGAAATGTGAGAAATCAAGTGCATTTATTGGATGGAACTGCTCACCAAATGTTTATTGTGGTCCTTGTTCTCATAAACAATAAGATACTTACTCAGGTTTTTCTCTGGAGTAGTAATTAGATGACCAGGAAGACATTTGTGTAGCTGTGTGTGACGTGTTCAGTGAGCACTTTGTTTCAATTACAACTATATTTTAAGAATATAGGAAGGGATTAATAATCGTGTGTTAAAGATCTTAATTAAAGTCATATTTTCTTTTAAAACTTACGAGAATTCCTTTCTGCAACAATAATTTGGAGATCTCGGTCTTGGACTAGAGTGGACAAAGTTAAAAATCACATGACACCAGGTTATAGTCCAACAGGTTTATTTATAAGCACTAGCTTTCAAGGCTGTGGCTCTGCATCAGGTGATCTGGTCTCTTCGGAGAGACACGACTCGAGATACACAAGTGCCTTTCATTATCTTCCCAACAACGAAGGGTGGGATTATAATCAATTGGGATTACTCAAATGAAAACTAACCAGTGTTCATTCCGATAATTGGGCTGGGAATTAATTAGACTGTTTCTGTGTAATGGACTGAGAATGAAATAGTAATTCACTATAATAATCGTACTAAGCACATATGCTCTTACTTACAAATTAATATCAGAATAATTGGAAGAAAGATAAATCGACATATCATGACCTTATTGTGAATTCATAAAAAATAAAACTGCTGAATACGTTTAAAGCAGTTTTTTTCTTATCAAGAAAAAGATAATGAGAATGTTTAGCAGTCGGTCGGAATCGGAAGAAAAGGTCATTCACTGGGACTATTCAGCTGCTGACATCTTCTCTTCCTTCCACAAATGTATAACTTGCAACAATTCCAAATGTTTTCTGATTGATAAAGGAAAGAGCAAACACCTGTAAATTCTATTTTTTTGTCTACAAAAAAGTCACAAATTTAAATAATCTTACTGTGATCAGAATTACAATAAATCTTTGTGTTGAAGAAAAATATAATCAAATCAAATCAAAATATAGATCGATATTCACAATAATTGGCAGAGTGAACACTGCAATATCTTTCCATCAGTGGACGTACTGAGCCATATTTCCACTTTTCTATCCCTGACTGGATTGATCAATGGTTAGATATTAGCAATAACTAATTTATTAATATGCTGTCAGTGAACTGAATATTAATGAGAAACATCACATTGCCGTTTGAACGAGCAATGTGTCAAAATAAACAGTAATTATTGGTGAAATGTCATTAGATATCTCTTAATCGATGAGGCTGTGATTACTTTGATTGATGAAATGAGTAGTATTACAATATTTCCAATAAGCATGGGATGGAAAATCGATGCTTTTTGGTGTAGAGCTGAATTCTTTTTAACGTAGTATTGGCAGTAAAAATCAATGGATTAAATTATGATGCGCATCACACCTTACTGAATATTTTCAAGTTTTCTAACAGGTTTCTAGTCCAATCTTCAATTTAAAAAGGGTAATTTTGGCTCAGCACATCAGTAACTGCAAACATTTTCAACACATCTCCAAAGTTATTAATCTTATAATTAAAAAAAATCAAAAAATTACCTGTGTAAATGTCAATGACTCTATCTTTAGATTATAGTCAAGTTTGTTCTCTACTTATTTTCTTCCTATTTCTGACACCAGTGGCTAAATATTGATTAGATTAAATGTCACATGAGTGAGGTATTAGTTTTCTCTGAAAGATGTGTGCAGCTCAGGAATGGGTCCTATGGCCTGTAATGTTGTGCTGAATATAATGCAAAAGAAACTCATCCCTTCTGCCTATCCTTGGTCCATATCCGTCCAACTTATCTAAATGAACATTAAATAGCCTTAATGTATCTTTCTCCACCACCAACCCTTGAAGTTCATTCCAGACACCTACCACTCCCTGTGTAAAAAGTAAATGCCCCTCACATGCCCCTTGAACTTCCCCCCACAACCTTAAATGCATGCCTCATAGTTTTGACGTTTCAACTCTGGGAAGAAACCCTGACTGACAACACTACCTAAGTATCTCCTGATTGCATAGACTTCAATCAATCCTTCCCCTCAGCCACCGCCA